>NW_022639598.1:755526-757687 GCF_010583005.1 Odontomachus brunneus
CCCCCCCCCCAAGGCGCTCTGTCTCTCTCACTCGCTCTCCCTCTCCCGCGCACCCTCTCTCCTACCTCCCTCTCTTTCGCTCGGGCTCGTTCGTGCTGTGCCGGGGTACCCACCATCTCGCCCGCGCTGCCCCGACATCGGGCACTCTCGGGCGCGCGCGTGCAAACGGCCGTGAGCGCGAGAGAGAGAGAGAGAGGGAGAGAGAGAGGGGCCGAGCGACACTGTCAGCAACGCGAGTGAGAGGGCGTTACGCGCGCGTTGCCGTCGGCCGCCGCGCGAGAGGGTGGAAGGGGTGCCGCGCTAAGCCCCCGTAGGCCGCGCTGCCACTCCGCACACGCGATCACCGTGGGGCACACACGCTCTCCCCGAATGCCTCCTCGCCGCCACCCGCTATTTCCGCGCGACGCGTGCTCGCCGCACGATCGGGACGCGTGTACCCTCCTCGTGTCGTCCGTGCCGCGCCGTGACTCGTGAGAGGGTTAATGTGCGTCGAGTGCCGCAGTAGTGCCTCCTTGCTGACGTGCTCGTTCCCGTCCGTCCGCTCGTTCGTACGCTCGTCAATTCGTTTTCGCGCACAAACAACGAGAAACGTGAATTGGTGAAAAAGAAGAGAGGTAGAGGGGGATTGTATATCGAGACGATATTGCTGTCGGCGATATATTGCAAGTGAACGACCCGATGTGAACCACGAAACGCGCGCGCAGAGATTCGGAGAGGGTTGATTTGGTGTGTGTGTGTCTCGTGCCGCACTCGGCGGTTCTCGATCGTTTCCTCCCGCAGCTGTCGATCACCGTGTGTGTGAATCCCACGTTGTCGCGTTGACTTGGATTCCTCCACCTCCTCTTCTTCCCCCATCATCACCATCGCCACCTCTTCTTCTTCTTCGTTGTCGTCGTCGTCGTCGTCATCGTCTCTTCGGAGTTGAACGACTGCGCGCGAGGCAAGAAATCGGTCCGAATCATGGATTGGACCCGGGGGATCGGTCTGACCAGCGTGTTGTTGTTCTGCCTCGGGATCGTAGGTAAGTGTCGACACAGTATCGTACACAGTAACTCTACGCCAAGTGCTTTTTTGCCGCACGAATCCGACGGCTGCCTTTGTCGAAACGTTGTTGCACGGCGGGCCGACGTGTGTTCCCGCGCGCGCACGATCGATTCGATTAATCGTCGGCGATCCGCGTCGGGAATGCGCGGCGTTTCGGACATCCGCCCGGAGGCTGGCCGTCGCGACGCGCCGCTTTGCTTTTGTTCACGACGCGATGTCGATGGCCTATTTGCGGCGCTATTATGAACGGGTGCAGCGTGACGATAACGCGCGCACGTTTGCGCTATCCGAGAAGATAACTATCGGAAATTGTTTTAACGAGGGTCAACGGTTGTCGCGTTATTTTGGTCGCGTTGTTTGTGGTGTCTATTAGATTCTTCCTTTTTCCTCTTTTTATTTCTCTCTCTCTCTCTCTCTCTCTCTCTCTCTCTCTGTCTCTCTGTTGAAGTGACGAACTGCTTGAAGACACTCGAGACCGTTCCGTCTTTTATTCCGAGTAAAATTTTATAGGAAAATAACCGTCGAGAAAATTGCTTTAACGGACTCGACTCTCGATACTTTGACTCGTGGTGTCTTGTAGATTCCTTTCAACTACGACAAATTCTTCAGAGATACTTGGTGGTTGGCGCGTTTCACTCTTTACCTCCAAATTTTAAAGATACTTTTCTCTCGACGAAGCCTCAGGAATTTTTCATCTTAATTAGAATATCGCGATCAATTTTTCCGCCTATTTCTCTTCTCTCTCTCCCCCCTCTCTCTCTCTCTCGCCAGTCCCCAACATTAGTAGCCGAGTTTCTTGGACGGCTTACGCTATTTTCTCGCTCCTGTGTTCTCGAAATTGGCAAAGTTATGAAATAGGAGAGAGAGATGTACTTTCGAAGGGCCAGGTCGCGCCCGGAGGATATTACTGATTCCTGCCGCACTAGCCGTTTGAAAGTAGTCATACATTTATTCTGCCGCGACGAGAATGACGTTCTATTGGTAATAACTAAAGTGCTGAGTTTCTGAATTTTTAAGCAGGGGCCGCGTGACTTATGCATTCGAGTTCGTGAAGTGTAATCGTTGAATACTCAAGTATTGGAAATGCCTTAACGCGAGAAAATACCCCCCCCCCCCC
>NW_022639598.1:757749-772749 GCF_010583005.1 Odontomachus brunneus
AAAACCCCCCCCCCCCCCCGACTCTGCACGCAAAAATCTTAAAGCGCAATTGCGCTAATTCGATCAAGATGACACTGGCTCAAAGAAATCAAGCGCCGAACATTTATAGTTGCCTATGTTGTATGTTCCACGTGGCACATTGGAGGGAAGAGGATATATAAAAAATTCTCCCTTTCATCGGGAGAATTAGAGAAATGCTCCTTTTCGCGATCATGCTTCGGATGTTTGAAGCTCGTATATCTGTCCTGCAACGCTGAGTGCATTTAACTCGCTGGAATCCTTAAAAATTTCGCGATAAGCTAAAGCATCGATTCGATATCATGCGAGAGGAGGGAGGAAATGCATTTTATACTCGCTGGCTTTTACGCGCGAGTTTTTACGCATCAGCCTCGCGATGTTTCGTCTCTTAATGCGCGCGAGCGCACGCATAAAGTGCGCAGGCGAGCTCGGGGCTTTATGAGAGAACAGCGCGGGCAGTCGCGGATTTCAGAGGAGTATTCGGTTTACGAATGTAAAACGCGTGAAAAAATAGATGATAGCGCAGGCGGCGGTGATGTGGTGGGTAGCTACACAGATAAAAAGTATATTGTCGCTTTTCCCTTTCGCGTCTCACCCCCGGCCAAACCCCCGTTGGCCCTCCACCTTCCCCCCCTCCCTCTCCAGTCGGAGTTTTTCCAGCGCGCTCTTCAATTCGCGAAACGATTGCGGCATACGAGATATGCATTTCCGAGAATTCGCATCCCCCTATGCTCTCTTCACCCCTCTTCCTCCTCTTTCTCGTTGCGCCTCTCTTTGCACCCCTCGCGCTACGTTCGCTCCCACGCCACTCATTCCGAAACTCATTTCGCGATATGGGATAAACAACGACATTGTCGGAAAACGCGAGCGGAGCTCCAATCCGGAGGTAACTCCGACCCCGCGGCGTACGACCCAATTACCAACACGGTGTATGCGGACGTGCGTGTGTGTGTGTGTGTGTGTGTAACGACTACTTTTTGGGATACTTATAATTTAACGGACTTTTGATACCGTTTGCGATCGGATAGCCGATAAGACGCTTTCCGTAGAATCGTTCAGAGCGTCGTGGCGTCGCCTTGATAACTCGTGCGACAAGAAGAGGAAGATAAATCAAGGAGAATCCCGGCAAACAGCGATACACGATTTTCTCGAACATACATGTACAGATCGTATACAGAGTGTTACAGAATTATCGGCCACGAGAGGGAGATCCTCAACGTCTTCATTTCGCGTAATCGATCCCCGGTGAGCAGAGCGAACAAAGTGTCGGCAAGACTGAGACGGTCGCGGCAGTATCAGACGCAAGAAGTATCGATACTTCGATAGCGGACCACCCCTTATCCCCCATCCGTTCTTCGGTTTTGCTGAGGCTTCTCCCGTCTTCTCTCTCTCTCTCTCTCCCCCTCTCTCTCTCTCGCTTCGGGCTAATAAGGGCGAAACGAGGGTGTCGCGGCGATCCTCGCGCGCGATATCGAATGAAAAAAATTTGTCTCGAGATCAATAAGAACCCTTGCGCGGGGGTGCAGGTGGATAGATGAGCAACTGGGGGACGGGAAAGTGCACCCTCGCGGAGAGCGTGCGGCGGCATCTCGCAGCGGGTACCTCGTACGTATGTACGTACGTACGTACGTACGTTTATCGTGTATGAACTCCAATTTCGTGATGGAAGTGGATTAATACAATTTAATGGCGCCCCGGGAGAATTATATGCGCGCCGACATCTCGTACCTCGATCTTCCTTCCTATCTACGAATACATAGAAATGCCGCGTATACTCGCGTGCATCGTGTACGCGCAGCGAGCATGTATGTGTGCAACGCGCGCGCGCTCTTTCTCTCTCTCTCTCTCTCTCTCTCTCTCTCTCTCTCTCTCTCCCTAGATGTATATCGCGGGCCGCGAACGGCAGGCCGGGCGAGAGGAGGAGAGGATACTATCTCCCGGTATGCTTAATGATAATGAAGATAATAATAATTTAATTTAACACTTGGCGAGAGAAGGAGGTCGCGCTTTTGCATTGATTCTCTTCCGGCTCCCCCCTCTCTCTCTCTCTGTCTCTCTGTCCCTCTCTCGTTCGTTCTCTCAATCTCCTACTATCTTTCTTCACTGTTCTGATTCCTTACGGAGAGTGCAATATGCAAATATTAAAGAGTTGTCGCCCCTCCTTCCCCCCGTTTCTATCTTCGCCGACACTGCTCGGCCTCGGTCTTAATCTTTCTTGTTATTTATCTTGACTGTTTGTTCCTAGTCTCTCGCTACTATCTTCACCGGCGTTTTATCCGCTCCCGCGGTGTCCTCTGTAATTTTTTTCTCCTTTTCCTTTTTTCAATTTTTTTTTATCAAGATCCTTGGCACGCTTGTTCCTCAGGATGTAATTAATTCGCGTTCGTTCGCGCGCGTCTTCTTGCTCGGCCCGCTCGAGAATTGCTTCCTCTCCTTCTCTCTCTCTATCCACCTGCCTGTGCTGACGTAGTGTGTTACATGCATTACGTTTGACGTAGGCGGTTGGTATATATAATGCGAGCGTTTAATTCCTCCGCCCTTAGGCGATAACGACGCGATCATTTTTATGATATAATATTCATGCAACGAGAGCGTCATTGTCCGGAACTGTCCATTATTCCCGTATGCACTTAAGGGAAATCGAGATGATCCCAGTGTATTAATAAATTGGAATTTTTTCTTCCCCACCCACTCTTTCTCTCTCTCGTTCCGCTTTAAGCCGACTTACGTAATAACAATAATATCGCTTGTGTCATTACCTAATGTACTCTCTTACAAGCTAATTTCATACATGACTTTTACGCCCCAATGTTATGGCTCTGTGTGTGATGACGATCTTCTGGCGCTCTCGGGGACTTGCTCTCGAAGCACTTAGTAAATATCTCACACCTTCTGTCTTCTTTTTCACAGACTGCCGACCGTCAGGGTGGATATAAAAAATGTGTATGTATGGCCGCGAAAAAACGGCCGCGCTTATGAGAAATGCAAACGACGTCGGAGGATCCGAGGAACGACTGTCCCGGTCGCGTTTATTTCTGCTCTTATTTCCATACGCTCGTGTACCCGCGGAAAATATGAAGTCGCATCGGCCGGAGAGAGGAACAGAGAAAGTTTGAGCAAGGGGAAGGGGAAGAGAGGACGCGTGCAAGAGACGCGTAATACCGTGTTTAACCCCCCGGACCTTTAACCGGTGCCACCGTTCCGCCAATTTTTCACCGCCGTATTTCCCGGACGATCAGATAGCCGCGTATTGCCCGACGTCTGCGACGCGATTCGAAATAAATCTGAATCCCCCACAAATCGTCCATTACGTGATAGATCGTCCACACTGCGCGCGATACCGCGTATTCCTATATTAGATATTAATCTCTTTCTCTCTATCTCTCTCGCTCTTGCTCTCGCTGCTCCTCGCGCACTCTGACGCTCCCTCCTCCTTTTTCTCCCTCGCTCATTCGTTTAAATTTCATGTAATTTAATTTTCCTCGACTGCTCCTCCCGTACGATTTATCGTTGTGCAAGTGTTTTTTTTTTGTACCGTTATGATTGCCGTACCGATACCATGACATATACAATCGTCCTTGGGAAAATGTCGAGTGGCATCGATGCCCACGATACTCTGTCCCTTTCTGTATCCAAGTCGCAAATCTAATTTCAATCCTCTGTGGAAATTTCTCTTTTTGCGAGCTCGGTCATCTGTGCGCTTTGCGTCATGCTATATGTACATGTATACAAGGTGTCCCACACCAACCTTCCTACTGAAATCACAGATGATAGAAGGTAAAAAGTCACTTGCCATTTTTTAATACGAGCAATAGTTTACAGGTTACTGATTAATTAAGTTTGATGTCTAACATACTCTAATTGGAAGCATAGATAATGCCGCACGCTGAAAAAACATGAACCCTAGCTTCACTGTTCTTATTAATTGGGTGGGAAGGGAGGCAGTGGGAAGAATTTATTAATCAGAATATCAAAGTTTGTCTAAGAGACGAAGATTCATATTTTTTCGGTATACGGTACTATTTGTGCCAATTAGAACACGCCAAACATCAAAATCAATTATTTAAAATTATATAAAATTAATTAAAATTATATAAAATTAATTATTAAAACTATAAATTTATTCAATTAGTCGTTAGTGTTGCTTGTATTTAAAAAAAAAGCAAAAGAGACTTTGTCTTGGTTTGATTTCTACTATCTGTCGTTTCAATATTTGGTGGTTGGTGTGGGACACATTGTACGTGTGTACATATATATATATATATATATATATATATATATATATATATATATATATATATGCCATATCTATAAGTGCAATTCTGATTCTTCAGGCGTCCTTCCACAAATAGAATCCGTTGGCCCCGAAATCTCCCGTGAATTATAGATGACCCAAAGTGGGCTTTGGACTAGTTCATCTGCGCCACCGACGCGGATTAGCGCGGGCAACCGAATTTCGCCATTAATCACCGGGACACGACACCCATTTATTAATTAACTATTTCTTGGCCATAAATACCGCGCGTCGGTGCGGCGGGTTAAGTAAATACGACCGTCGCGTATCGTCGTCGGTATCGATGCGGTTCCGCTGTATTCCGCTTATTCGGCGGATCGGCAAGACCGAAAGCCGCCACGACCGCGGTGGCGTATAAACCGGCGAGGGGGTTGGATGGCATCCGCGGGGTAGGAAAAACCATGCGCCAGCGGCGATGGCAGTGGCGGCGGCGGCGGCGGCAACAACAACGGTGGCGTCGTTGTTGCCGGTTACTATCGACGAAATTACGATACCCAGCGGGGGTGGCTGCGGCGAACTGATCCCCGCGCGATAGTTTCGAGACGTAACGCGCCATTTCGCGCGCGCCCGGCATTAACCCGGCGAGCGAGAGAACGAATGAACGAACGTTCGTTCGTTCATTCGTTTGCTTGCCCATCGGGTCGAAAAATCGCGCCGTTGGGCAAGCGCGCAAGCGCCGCGCTGCGCCGCGCTTCGTCGTCACGCCGCGAGAAATGAGTATCGAATCCTATCGCGAACAGAAATTGCGAGCGGCCGACGAGAATACGGGACGCCCGGCGAATCTGGCTCGAAACCGCAGAACGACATCGGTCGTTTTAGTTTCGCTCCGGGAAGACGTCGTTGCGCAATACGTAACCCGTGACCTTTATGACCATTGCGACCTCGACAGATAAGAAGTTGGAGAATCAGAAAAAACATTATTTTGATATACTTTTATTAGACGCGATATCCGTTGTGTGCGTCTCTTCCCTCCTTCACCGAGAAGATTCGCAATTATCTCGATTGTGCTTTTATTTAAGTAATTGCATACTTAAGTAAGTGCGGTGCACTTTTTCGATGCAAAGGTGTCAAACAATGTGATCAATTTGCGCTCGAGAATTATCGGAAACTAATGAAGTTATCATGCTGAAATTCTTGACCGCGTTCGATCAGTTTATTTACCGCTTAACACGCGGAGTTCGCGGAGTTTACTTGGGAGACTTGCCTCATAGGCCACTTCATGCCAACCCGATTCTCCCCTCATTTCATATGTGCCATTTATATTTTAAAAACCGAAATGTACTATTAAAATTTGACTATATTGAAAGGAAAAATAAAAAATATTTATCGGTGTGAATACTTATAACATATTTATTTCAATTTAAATCTGTTTTATTTAAGTGGAATAAACAATTACTTTAATGAAAAGCAACTTTATTTTAGTAAAACATGTGTATATTTTTCATTTAAAAGAACTTTTAATGTAAAAATACGTAAAAAATAAATGTAATATTTTTGCATTGTTAAAAACATAATAATACTTAAAGGTTTTTAAATGATAAGGAAGGAAAATATAATATTGTCTCCATATACAATAACGCAAAATTTGATTGCATGGATATAGAAAAAAGAAATCGCAAGTTTTCCGACGTTTATTCGCTATTAATGTGCTATTAGCAGTGTGCAAAGTATCTCGTGACCTGACCTCGGCGTTACGATTTGCTAAACACGAGATATCTCATGTGAGCCGTTACGCAATGTGTTAACAATGATGAGTGAGACCTACTCCCGCGCTCTCGCACATCGTGTGAAATTGCTTTTGACGTTTCTCTGTGCCCCTCGTTATGCTCGTAGCGGAAATAAAATGCGAAACAAACGAACGACTCGTCTTTACGTTAAAGAGTCTGCGCGAAATGAACGCTAAAGCGATTAAATCCGAGCTACAGATTCGACTGGTCGCTACCGGTCCGACAGTTTAACAACTCCTGTATGTCGTTTCGTTGTTTGTTATGCTATTATTGTACACACTCGACTAATGACTGCAAGCGGGTGATGGTTTAGTCGTGATATCGGCGCGACCGACGCTCTCTCATCGCCGACGCTCTGATCGTCGGTGGTCTACGCTTCGCCGTCGTTTGATTTTAATTGCCGGCCGTAAAGGTGCTGCACGAGCGGCCGAAGTGCCGCAATTAAGTTAACGATGCAACTTTTACTTTCATGAAGTATAATTCCGCGAACTACATTATATTATATTATTCCGGCCGCGTCTCTCCTCTACGGCCGTCCTCTCGCCGGCGTCGCGCACGCGCATTATTTTCGCTCGTGCTTTATACACGAGGACGGCGTATAACCGCCATCGCCACTGCTAAGTATCCGGACGCGCGACTGCTATCTGGCTCCTCCCGTGTATAAGGTGTCCCAAGTTCGCCCGCACGTCCTTTCATCCGCGCGGATTCTTTGACCAAGTTGGCGCAGACTTCTCTCCGCCAAGAAAATTTGGATTCGACACCATCTGCGCGCTCCCTCGCAACTTTTTGATACTCAACATTAAATATCTTTGTAAAGCCACGGAAGTTCCGAGCGAGAAGTGAAGTCTACTCGAAATTAAATGAGGAATAAGTTATCGCGTCGCGCATTCGCGCTTTTTCGAGTTTAATTCTCGTCGAGAATCTCCGAGATTCTCTCCGCGTCTTGCAGCAGAAAAAAAAGCTGTGCGGAGAGAGCCGTGGTTATTAAAAATTGAACGATCTGGCTTTCCGCGGTATCGTGTCCGCCGTTTCGAATCTGGAACACCCTGCGCGGCTCTGGATATTTCAATATCGTGTCTTTAACACAGGGCCTAGTGGGTTCTAACGCGGCGAAGCGTCGCTGGTACCGTCCTCGGCGTCATTAAACGTCGCGGCGCGGTGGCATTATTTTACAAGCGCCGACGTAGTTACGTTCAATCAAGCGATTAAAACACTGGCGTCCCACGTCGCACCGACGTGTAACGCGTTTTAACAATCTATAAAAGTTAACGTTATATACGTGCATCTCCCCCGGTTGCGAACTTGTTATACGGGTGGGGGGGGGAGGGTGGCGCGCGGGCGCCCATCCACGATAAAAGCCACCGAATATTTATCACCGCTCTTATCATCGACGTTATTATTGGCCTTATCGGCGATCTCGTCGATTCGATGTTATTATTTTGCCGAATTTATTACACCCGGTCGAATCGAAATTTTCACCGTGACCACACAGAGAGAGAGAGAGAGAGAGAGACATCGTTTCGCACCTTCTCACACCCCTTTCCCGCTCCCGTCGCCGTGCTATCGAAATTAGGGGAGTGAAGGCGAAATCACGCGGCGCATAAATGTCGGACGCTGGCACGAGTCGCCTCGAGATCGCCGCACATCTGTTCGCCGCACCACGGGGATCCCCCTTAAGTGCATAACTGATGCACGAGATCGACACGGTTCGGCGATACGCCGATGATTCATGAAAGTCGATTCGCGCAGTGCCGCAGGCGTTAGGGATGTTACCTCGATATACTTGCACGCGCCAGCGAAGCACTGTATCCGATAGCTCATGTCGGAGACGAAGTATCGATACCGAAGCAAGAGCAGAGGTGTCCTAACCTTCGTTACTAAGTAGTCCAATGTGGAACAATGATGAGGCGTAGGTGTGCTGGGAAGAGTCGGTATAGAGAGAGTAATCACGGGTCAACGTTATGCTTCTTGTTTTTTCAAACACTTCACATATAGTCATGATATTTTGGACTTACTACTTACAAAGTACAATATGGGTCTGACAGTACCTTTGAACCATCACAACTTTGTTGGAAATCGATATGTTTGAACACATTTTGTTTTCAGACACATAGAAAAGTCTCAGCTATAGTGGAGCAATAAAAAAGTAAAATCTGCAAACATAGTGGCGCGCTGTTTTGAAATTTTTTCAGACTCTTTATGAAAATTGGTGAGGAACGGAATATTTGTTTAGGTTTCACAAACTCAGCATTGTATGTGAGGATTGACCACGTTGACTGAAATGATTTCCATTGATTGTACGCTAACCGGCAGAATAGCCTTGACACACAAAGTAATTACACTGAAGAAAAACAGATAGAAGAAATTCAATTCTCAATTCAATTCAGAGTTACACAAATTTTGTTGCATAAAGTGAAATCGAGTTAAGTCAATAAGTGAATTAAATCATATTACCAGAATCTGACTAAAAAATTGAGGCATCGAAATTTCATAACACACACACATATAATGATAAAAAATTAACGAAATAGTTAAATGTGTCAATGTAATTAAAACGTAGAGAGTTGTATGTATGATGTAGATGTTTTTTAACTGCTGAAGGTTTCATCTAACCGCATAATACGATCAATTTTGCTTCTGAAATTTTAAGTAAAACTTAAAATACGATAATACGATCAATAATGTGTTGGATGAGCTTTGTCATCGCTTCATTTAACTAAAATGTAAACTTGTTTTATACAGATATGTTTTTGAAGAAATTAAATTTTGCTGAAACGATTAGTTCATTATATCAAATTGAAATCAAATACATTTAATTCATTTTAAGTTGTCAAAACTAATCTTTCGCTTCATTGTTGATTATTAGAATTTCCCGTATATTATTATGCAGGTACAGAATCACCTATCACTATGTAAACTTTACATATTAATGATCAGAAATAAATTTATATGGTTCCAAAATGGTAACCTAATTACCTGATTATTCTGTCGATTAGTGTACAAGAGATTAACTGATGATTGAATTAATTTATGGACACTATGTATATATAAAAGGGACATAATTTGAAATATTTGTACCTTTTACCGCGCTTAAACAGCTTCGTACAAAGTATTATTTACATTTAATTATTTTTTATACCGCCGTTGTCACTACGTTGTAACGATGCGATTAATTAATCAATGCAATCAATTAATCTACGTCAGTAACAATTAATCAATTGAGTTCGACGATAAACAAAGATTCGCAGAGTGATGTGCGAGCGACCTGACGAGATGTCCGTGCGAGTGTGTCGTTCGTCAAAAATGCCCGGTATTGCTCGAGAACGTTTCCATTGTACTCGGCCGCAGGACTACATATCTCGGACGTGTTCTCTTAGGATCAAGAGGAATTCATATACGCGATGAATTGGACGATGACCGGGTCCGTTATCGCGCGACCAGATTACGGAACGGTATGCATCTCTCGCTCGCTCGCACCCGCTCGGTTGATCTCCTGGCGCGATAGTCTCGCGGCTATAACGACGCGCCATTTCGCGTGCCGCCAGCATTAACGCGCGCGCGCGCGCGCGGCTGACACTCAACCCCTGATGAACAATTATCTTACGAAGCTTAGGTCGCGAGCTCGCGAACCCGCTCGCCGGCGAGGAACGTGCGCGGGTGGTGGAGACGCACGTCCGCTCATGAACCGCTACCGGGAAATGGGTCGCTGTAATGGCCACGGTAAAGTCCTCGTGAAAGTTGCACGGTTGTTTATGGTCGCGCTACACGCACTAAGCCGAGGCGGGGGTGGCTATGGCGCTCCGCTCCGCCACGCTTCGCTCGTCCACGCGTGTAAACGCCCACGACGCGCACGTCGCAACACGGATTTATCCCTCCCTCGCTAACCCCCTCCCTCACTCCCCCTGTCCCACCTCTCCGCCCGCCTGACGTTCCTCCGCATCCTGTTCCTGCTACCTCCGTTTCCCTCTGTCTCCACTCATCCCCGCACGATAACCGGGTATAAGCGTAAAAGTGGTAAACGTCGCGGTAAAATAACGTGGTGTGCATGCATTTGTGTGCACATTCGTACACGCGTGTGTATGCACGTGTGTGTGTGTGTGTGTGTGCACGCGCGCACGCTGAATCGCGATGACCGCGCTTGATTAAGGGAAAACGTTCGAGGGACGCGGCTGTTACCGAGTTACGCCCGCGAAAAGAGAGGTATCGCGCGTGTATTCGCTACGGATCGGTTATGATAACGATAGCCGCCGATATCGGCGGTGCACACTCGTACGTTCGGGACGTACAGCGGACGGCGAGCAGACGCAGTCTCGTGAGTTGCCGTTATGTGAGCGTTTACGGGCGATCGAACCGCGATGGTTCAAGCGAGGAAGAGGAAGGGAGAAAATGAGAAAGAGAGAGAGAGAGAACGAAACGCGCCGGGAAAAATATAGCCGGCGAATATCGAGAGAGAGAGAGCGATACCGTATAACTCCGACAGTGCGAAATGAAGTTGCATAAGATGCGACGAGCGTGTGAAAAATAAGACTCTTCGGGCGATCGGCTACTTGTCTTTTTTGGCCTGATATTCATTCTTTTGACGAGAAAAGATAGGACGCACGGCATCATGCGTTATTCCGCCTGTGCACGTTGCATTCCACCCGTCTTTAAAACGCTACTTAACGAAGTTAATTTTAATTATTGTTAGATTAATTCTCTGGTTAATCGTGAAGGATTTTATAGTCTTTAGGATTTTATTTTATTCATTTCTCTCTTTCGCGCGCACGCTGGGGTTTTATTATTTATTGATTATTTAAAGAAAGAGGAGAGCACACTGTAATCTGTCATTATGACACCCGAACACGTGAATGTGCGATCCGGAAACGAATATGTACGATTACAAAATACCGGTAATCTAATTATTCTACGCGTTAAGGTTATTCCGCCGATTAGCGCGCGCGTAAACGTTGTCGCGTCGCGCTATCAACGGCATAATCTACGGTAATGAAAAGCGGGAGCCGTTGCCGCCGCTCCAGTTGACTCTCCGGATCCGAATTCAGTGACTCCCGCGGTCGCGCGCGCAGTTTCATTTTTGCGCGAGAGCGATGGAGTCGGATGAAATTAGAGTTCGTAGACGCCAAGTTTCGCACGACGACGAGAATTAGGGGGAAATATCGAGATGAAAGGCATTGTTTCGCGAGTTTGCGTATCCAATTGTGTATCTGCAGGATCGTATCAGCAAGGGCAATTAGTGCATTGTATTAATTTACGACGGATACAGCATTGCTTTAATTAAAACAATTGCAGCGGTAGCTCGCTGCCTCCCCTCGCCGGTATGACACGCAAACTCGAAAATTAGCGTGAACGAGTAGTCGGGACACCACAGCCGCCGCCACCGCTTCACCATCGCCATCGCCGCGCTCGCGCTCGATTCCCGTAATTGCCCGCGTCTTGTCTTCCGTGAATTGTTTAAGGTGGCCGCTAACGACGATCTTCGGGTCAGCGTCGTTATTCGGGCCAATAAATCGAACACGACGATCGACGAGTTCCACGGAAGAACGGGAACGTAACGAACCGACGTTCTGACCGAGGGGGCACGCCCCCCGTCAGAGGAAAATTACGATTTTCCTCCGCGAATTCGCAGAGTGATGAACTCGCGTCGAAATTTTCTTTCGGTGTTAACCCTATAAATTTTCTCGAACTCGGGAACACCCTGTACAAGTTATTGCTCCAATCTGATAATACACAAACGCTTATGTAATGCAATTATTTTTATCCATGTTGAACCGCTCTTAAAAAAGGACTCGTTTCGGAATTGTTTAATATTCGATTATCTGAATATTCCATCGGTATCTTTTCTCTTGATTTCAATAAGCAGTTTATCAATCGTGCAATTTACTCAACTGCAGATGGAATATGCACGATAAGCAAATCTTGAATAATTCAATAAAGATTAATAGACAAGTTTAAATAACGGATAAAGAAAGGCAACAAATTTTCCTTCTTCATAAACTCTTTTATTTTTTATTCTTTTCATTGACGTTGGAAGTTTGTGTATTAAATGCAGATTTATTCATCTGATGATATATGATGTATCGCGATCAGGATCTCTCGGTATCCTTCGTCTTGACTTCCTGATGCAGCATTCACATTCCTGATTGTACACCGCCATGTCACTAGCTTATGGCATAAACATGCTTTTGCATAGATATGGATTTCATGAGAAAAACACGTTTTAACTAATGCGATAACGCCGAGAGTCCAGTTGAATATTTTAAGAGCTGGCGTACGGAATATTTTATAAATGTAATGTAACACTCGGCACACACTCGGAAAAATACGCTTCGCGTAACAATACACAAAATAAAGGGCAAAAACAGCCTACGTCATCCCGCGTGAATCGTTAATCGTCACGTCATCACTGAACGATCCAGTGATAATAACAATTGTCACTTTCAAAACATCGTGGACCTTCAAGGCGGATCAAACCGGTCTTTGCGCGTCGCGTACCTTCGCTGGATGTTTCCAGTATATTTCGAGCCAGCGAGCGATGCGCATCTCGCGGGCATCCGCGTTTTCGTTTCCCTCGGGTAATCAAAACATTTTGTTGACTCGCGGAATACTTAATCAGGCTCTCATCATCGGCATCGCGTGATTGAACACGTGTATTCGCAGTCAAATCTCACATACGCGAGTGTCAGTGTTAGTGCCGGCGCACTACGACGAAGCAGTCACGACGCTGAATCGGGAAACCAGGAATGAAGGACGCGGGCAGCGATACATCATACATTTCCAAGGTGTGTCAAATCATTTATTGTGCAGGTTTCCGTTTTTGACGGGTGTTTGATGAATTTATCGGGAAATGAGAGATACCCGAGTCGAAATTTAGGGCGGCATTGATAGTCCATCAGCAATTGAAATGTAGTTACGGCTTAATCAATCTCTAATTATTCGCCAACTTGTGTATCAGTATACTATTTCATACCAAAAATAGATCTAAAAAATTGAATAACGATCCATCGAGGATGAAACTGCAATTAACTGTGTTCTCAGATATTTTTAAAATAATTCTAACTATGAATACCGGTCTTAGAATGTAATATAAATCCCGCAAATGCTGATTTTTACGTTCAACAATGCTCCTTAAGCTGCGAGCACGATCTTGTTTACATCTGACGATGCTTTTCTTCATTTCTGTATAGCCTTATTATTCAACGAAATTCAAATTTAATCCTCTATCGATAAACACAGCATTATTGGACACAGAATTGTTATCTTTGCCTTTATAGCTTCTTGTTTATCAGCTCTTTTAAGAGTTTCAAAACCTATTGAGACTTTCAAAAGAAAGAGAACAAAAGATTACGAGAATAAAAATACATTACTTTATGCAATCACACCTTAATCTTTATTTAATATTTTCTCATTTTACATATTCTGTCTGCAGCTTTCTAAATAAATTATATAATTGTAATTATAATTATATAATTATAATTTAATAATTTATATAATTGCTGACTTTATAATTATAAATGATTTTATAATTAATAATAAATGTAACTAGAAATATATATTTAATTAGAATATTTAATTATATATATTATTTGATTATATAGATATTGATAATAATAAGCGCAAATAGAATATGTAATAATGAAATATTAAATAATTCTTGATTGAATGCTTTTCTGAACTTCAACATGAAGCATAGTAATAAGCAACTATTTGTAGCATCAAGGTAGGACTTGAATAGATTTATATCAAGATTCTTTACTGGTCCTTCAAATTTAACGAAATTTGTAGAATTAATGAAGAACCAAAAATTTCGACTCGGCGCATTTCTCGAGAAATATCTCGAATAACGAAAAAATAAGCGATCGGCCGCACTCGAGGCATTGTTTCCGAAAATTTCTGAATCATTGAAAGTTGCGAATCATCTCGTGCTAATGACAATATATCTGCAGATACCTTATCATCGATAGATCGATAGTCACTAAAAATTTTCGACCAGCCACATTTGCTTCTATCTCTACGCGTTTCTCACGTTAGTCAATAAAAAAAAAACAGGGGATGCGTTTTCTGGAGAGATAACGCGACGTCAAATCTTGAGAGGTAACGTCGATCTATCAGCAAAGGGCACACTCCATCCCAAAACGTATGTGACTAGTCGAAAATTTGGAGTGACTATCGATCTAATAGATGACAAGGCATCCACAGAACTGCGTACAGTGTTTATTCCAATCTCCTTATACCTTTCTTCACCGTTATCCCTCGAAGCGAGACTATTCACGTCGCCGACAGTCGCGTCGTACGCGCGCGAGACACTCGAGCGCGATAATAACGCGACTTCATTAAAGACGCGGTCGCGGGCTTGTCACGATGATTTAGGTTTTCGCCTCTCAGGCAGCTTTATAATGCCGGCCGGAAAAATATTTCCAGTATTTAAATCTGCCGTTTCGCGGCTTATACATATGCATCGTTTACGAAATTGCGAAGGCAACACCCGCACACCGCGAGAGAAAGAGAGAGAGGAAGAGCGAACGTGGGAGAGGGACGACAAGGGAAAGGACGACACTAGAAATTTCGAATTTAAACGAGCCTATTTGGATTCCGCAGCCCCCATACATTTTTGCCTTCCACCCCGTTCCCCCTCTCAGTCGGGAGTGTACGGCGTACGCGGCTGGTATCCGACAATCGCGGCGACTGGTAATCAAAATAATCGCCGGCGAGGCGCATTCGACTCTCGGCGAATAATTCCGGAAACAATTTCCGTGTCGTGCGTTACGCGCGTTGCGTGTGACGCGAACGCCGAAACGCGACATTTCCCCGCCGTGTGTCCGCGCTGTACGCGCGCGCGCGTGCGGGATGTTTCGTTTAATGTTTCGAAATAAAATTAGTGATTTACGGCGTCCGCGACTTTATCGCAACCGATCCACAGCCGCGGAATTACGCGGCGTAATCCACGAAGATACGGCGCAGCTTCGG
>NW_022639598.1:777749-780139 GCF_010583005.1 Odontomachus brunneus
ACTCGTAACTGTCGTCGCATAAAGAAATTATTACTATAAATTATAACTGAGGAAATCATTTTTTTTTTAATTAAATTCAACTATAATGTTTGCGATAATAATCGCATATGCATGTTACTGCTACCATTTTCGTGTCAGAAAAATATGGTTGGAGCAAAAAATATAATTTAAGTTAGATCAACCAATTTTTTTTCTAAGGGCCAGTTTTTCAATAGCAGTTTAAACTTGGATTCAAGTTTAAACTTTATTCTACCAATGCGTTTGTTTTGTTTAAACAGAGTTTAAATTGAAATCTAAGTTTAAACTATCATTGAAAAACCGGCCCTTAGGCCGATAATCCGATCTTATATTTAAGGTCAATGCCAATGAAACAATATAGCTTCTGAAGGTGAAGGTTTGAGATTTAAGTTGAATTTGAGATCCTAAATATATACTATAAAAGAAAAAAATAAAAAATGAAATTTACTGGAGTTTACTGAAATTTAAATTCTGCCATTTATATAAATGGAATAAACAATTGCTTTCTTGAGAAACTACAGTTTTAGGGAAATATACAGTTAAAAAGAAAATATTCTCTGAGTGAAGAAATATGTGTATGACACAAGTATATACATATTATTGTTACCTACTATAGTTATTTTTTATTTTTTATATTTTTCTCTAAGTGTAAGATCTGACTATGAATATGGACCTAGATGCGGCAGTGAATTATTTATCCATACGAGTGAATGTTTCTATCGTTTCGAATGCACAATTGTTGCGATAACGGTCGAGTGCACTCAGTTTCACAAAACGGTTTGCACTTTTTTTATATCCGTATATTTGAAAAGTTTTTTTTATATTTTGCATTACAAATATCATGATTTCTGAATAATAGATGAGACATCGTGATATTATTTTATTGAACAATCAACAGTTATGAAATACAATTCAACTGTGTGACTGTCACTCCATGTGATTTGACTGTCATTCCATATTCCGAGTGAAATTTTACTGAAAGAAATCTAGAAAATCCGTCGTCACACACTGTTCGCAAACGAATTATTTTGCCGCGAAATTTCATTTTGTCACTTTACGCAGAGTTAGCTAAATAACGCGACGCGTGCGGAATGAAAAAAGATGACGTGGTTTGCGAAAAATCGAGACGAGATTGCGAAATAAATCTTTTCTTTCACGCGAACTCGGTCTCTCTCTCCGTTCTCGAGGCGATCGATTTTGAAGATTGAAATGTTAGCAGCATCTTCTCTAAGCTTCGAGATGATCTTCGCATTTGCTGAAGTAGATACTCTTTGGATGTTGAAGAGGAACGTTTCGTTGGTACGCGCGCCTATGGCCACTACTGGTGCCGCGCTCGTGGCTGCGCATTGGACTTGTCTTCCGTTTTTTTTTCCCTCTCACAAAGCGCGGGCTCGCGCCAGCAGAGGCGGATGTAAAAAGCACCGGTGCGTGCCACCGCCTAGAGGTCAGAATGATCCAAAAACACAGTCGTCCCGCAATGTAACACGACGAAACGCAATCTATCGACATCGCAAAGAATTAACCGTTTCGAGACGTGTACGCTCCTAAAAGGGCGTCTACATTGGAAGTAAGTAGTAAGAAGTAAGAAGTAAAAATAAAGAAATTGACCAACCACAGTCGAATGTGAGAAGAATAATCAACTATGATTGGTCAATTTCTTATTCTTACTTCCTACTTCTTACTGCTTACTTCCAATGTAGACACCCCTTAAGACTGCTTACAATCTCGGAGCTCCCATTTAATTTTCCAAAGAGATTTCCGCGAGATTTCCTCAAAGACGCGAGTCAAATGTAAATGAGTTTCGCTTTTTCCGTGACAACGAATCGTCATCGATATCTCGACATCGTCGATTCTCACGTGCTTCCGGAAACGCTTTTCGTGTCGCGCTTTTAATAATCACGTCTGATGACCGATGAAAAGTTTCTCTGCGTTCAACCATTTACCTCTGCGTTTCACCTCTGCGTTCACCTCTGCGTTTCACCTCTGCGTTTCACCACGATGATTTCCACCCCTGCGTGTCTCACAATCGCGCACGTGGGACGTTCACTACGGGGGCTGAACGGGGCCTGCGTTTTCTCTGTTTTTCCCGCGCGCGGGTAGATCCCGCAGCTCAAGCCAGCGCGTGAGAGCCCACGAATTACTTCCGTGTTTATAAAATAAACGAGAAGAGCGTGGCGGGTCGTGGGATGGAGCGAAGGGCGCTTCCTCTTTCTCTTCTTTCTCTTTCGCCGCATCGCGTCGGTCTGCTTTCACGCGCGAGAAAGCGCACACACACACACACACGGTGTAACGTAGCACACAAGTACATAACGAGAAAAGGGGAGAGAGAGAGAGAGAGAGAGAGAGAGAGAGAGAGAGAGAGAGAGAGAGAG
>NW_022639598.1:780248-785857 GCF_010583005.1 Odontomachus brunneus
GAGAGAGAGAGAGAGAGAGAGAGAGAGAGAGAGAGAGAGAGACGATGTCGTGCATTTCTAAATGTTTTCCTCGTGGACGGCACCGGCTGTGTTTTCCGCAACAATAGCCTGGCCCGCGCAACCGGGAAGTGTTATTGACGAAACCGCCGTCGCCACGGTCGACGGAAGGCAGCGGCTCCGCCGTGTGATTACCGTGAATTGGACTGTACCGCGATATGGAAGCAGCGCGGGGAGACAACAAACGGTCGGATGTGCGTCCCTGCGATTTTCGCGAATCGAGACAACCGCGCATGAAAATGAGAATATTTTCTTGCTTGTCTTTCGTTGTTTTTCATAGATTTGTGCCGATTCGCCGATTTCAAACAAATCTCGAGTGACAGAGCTTCAAGCGATTCCGAATGGTTTCTCGGTCAGCAACGCTCGCCCGGGATTCTCGAAGAAAGCTTTTTTCCATGCACACGTATGATTAATCGCGACGCGCAGACACCTTTGACAATTATCAGGAACAGCGAAACGTATTTTTCGTTTGTACGATGAAAATTGGAACATGTGCACACACAGAGAGAAAGAGAGAGAGAGAGAAAGAGAAAGAGACCTATACGTCGATGCTTCTCGAGCGCCGGCACAAAGTCCGCTTAAAATTGTCGCTCGATTCCATATTGCATGACGCGGCGCGATTGTTCTTTTCGCGTTACACTGTTCGCGACACGGCGAGCTTTAATTTTGGCGTCGCTTCGTTCTGCCGAAGAGACGTTTCAACGTTGAAAAATTCATTCGAGTGTTCCGGCGATGCCAGTTGCTTGATATGCATTATCGATGTTAATTGTTCGCTTGTGGAATAACCGAAAATAAAACAAGTATTTCGGATGCCTTTGCAAAATGGCGGATGATCGAAAAGATCAATGACACAGTCGAAGTGTACAAATGGATAAACCAGAAAATCTCTTTTGGCTTTGGACGTGAGACAGGAAAAATATCACTACGATACTTTTTTATGTGGTGCATTAAGACCTTGATAATAGCATTTATAGCAGACAAATTTTTTCGCTCACAGGTTTCAAGAGCTCGCTTCGTAGACCTTATTTAAAAAGACGGAAATCCTTTTTTCTTTGCACATGTATCCGTAAACCTATCTTTATATACACTGAGAAAAGTTTGGTGATAGTTAACAAATGTATTTAGTTGAGCACTCAGTGTAATATTTGATAATTAATATCAAATATTATATATTAATTACATTACCGTGCCTGGTAATAATTCTCATGAGTGCTTGACAGCGTATTAAGCCCTTCTTTACGGTGTTACGAGTGAAAAATATCTGATAGCGCATTACAAAAGCCTCTAAGAACTTGTAAGAAAATATCTCGAATTATATGTCAGAAAAAGTATCTTGATACAACTGCGAATTATCGCAACAGCCAGTATTGTTTGACTCCAATAACGGAGTTGTCTTAGAATGATTAACCTTCAAAGAACAGAAGTCACAAATGAACGGTCCACATGTGTGCGTTTAACCAGAAGTCGGCTGTTGTTAATGAAGCATATACATGAGTCCCGGCTTTTGTAATGCGCTATCAGATATTTTTCACTCGTAACATCGTAAAGAAGGGCTTAATACGCTGTCAAGCACTCATGAAAATTATTACCAGGCACGGTTGTAATTAATATATAATATTTGATATTAATTATCAAATATTATACTGAGTGCTCAACTAAATGCATTTGTTAACTATCACAAAACTTTTCTCAGTGTATATAAAGATAGGTTTACGGATACATGTGCAAAGAAAAAAGGATTTCCGTCTTTTTAAATAAGGTCTACGAAGCGAGCTCTTGAAATCTGTGAGCGAAAGATAAAAAATTTGCCTGCTATAAATGCTATTGTCAAGTCGCGTATGTGTAACAAAAGTTCGTAGAAATAATGACTAATGACATATTATCATCTTACAATGAAACAACAATCAATTTTTTTCATTTAGATTAAGTTGCTCAAACCGATTTTGGTTCTTAAAGGAGTATTCTTAATAGAGATGCAAAGAGTGTGTACGCAAACGATTGAAATTTCGTGACGATATTTTTTCCCATCGATGTAAAGTCCTCTTGTAAAAGACGAGATACGTGCAAATATCACTTTTTTTTATTTTTGCCTACCTTCCACACAAAGATTCTCTCACCTGACTCAATCGCGCACAAATATAAAGACAATATTTTCGCGACGCGTCAAGTGAAAAAAAAAGAAGAATGCATTTCGGTCACCATCGCTATGAAAGAGCAAGTGACGCAATCGATGTGCGCGAGATTTATTTGCATCCGCTAGCGAGCAACGTATCTGACCGTACTTCCTCAATTTATAACTGCACCTATCGGATAACAAAGTTCGATAACGCCCGGGTATTAATGGAAACGTTCGTTTTCGCGCTTTGACGCGGTGCAATTCGCAGACGAGATGAGACAATTATCGCACCGCGACGACGTGGTAATTATTAACGGGACCGCGGAAACGCGTCTCCCGGCCCGTTCGTTTCCTCTGTTTCGCTTCTCCGTTATTCTGAAAATTGCGGAGCGGCCCTTTGAAGCGTCGCGCGATGCGCGGGCGCGGTTCCGCTATTCGTCGCGCAAAGGTAAATCTCTTTTCCTTCTTTCTCCCCTCCTTCCTCCCCCTATTTTCCTCTGCTTTCTTTCACTCCGCCTCTCTGTTCGAAGTCTACGTGCGTGTGTTGCAAAATACGCGGCCCGCGCGCTGCGCATTGTAACGCTCTCTGCCGGTGCGTTATAAATACGTCGGTCAAATTTGCACAGGCTAAATAAGCGCGGCGCGGCCGACATTACATTAATTATATTATTAGTGGCGAATCATCCGCGACGAAATCGTGACGGGCAATTTTGCGCGAACGCGCACGTGTGCGATTACAACGCCGCCGCGCGTTGTGTGATGACCGGCGACTGGCCGGTTTGTTGTTGCAAAATATTTGTGGAGGAAGGTCCGATGGCGCAGTCGATCGATGCTCCGTCGCATTTATTGACAAGCGCCGCTGATAACTGCCCGCTGCGCTTTTGTAAGTCTCCACGACGCGAAATCCGCCGGCGAGCGAATTGGCGAGTGTCGATTGGTTCGCGCCCGATTTAAATTCACTCATTTGCCGCGTTTAGTCGCGCAGCTGCGTTTCCGGGCGCCGGGCAGGGGGCGGTCAAAATATGAATACACACGCGGGAAAAAAGTAGTTGATCTAAAAAATTGAAATTGTAATTATCGTTAGCTGTGACCATATTTTTAAATTGCTCGAACACGAAAATGCAAAAAAAACTATTTGCTTGGTCGCAGTTTCTAGTAATTATTTCTCTACAGTTGCACGTGATTACAGTTATAAATATCGAATATTTGTTTTCTCAGTGTAGCGAATAATGTCGACACGAGCGCGATGCCGAGAACGTGTACCGGATATACAAACGTCCGCTCGTCGTCGTCGTTACGAAGTTATCGCGACGAAGTGTTTACTGCAAATAGCATTTCGCATAGCAGTCTTTTGTCATCTCTCGTTAAATGTCTCTCGATCGGCAGGCGGGGCAGACCTACTTCGGATTTTTCGCCGGCGTCCCAGCGCGGTTTCCGACGCGACTGTTTGTCAACTAATATCGCAATCACGTCCGCGGCGCTGTGAAAATAAAGCCGCCGTAACAAAAGTTGATCGAATATAGCACCGACCATGCACGCCGCGCACGTGTGTGAGTACACGGGTCTCTCGGTGTGGGTGTTGTGTGTACGTGAGTGTGACGAGTTGTATTTCTTTCATCGGGGCGGGTCGGAGTGTATTCATGGTATATCGCGACGGTAATTGAATTTTTCGAATCGACTGAAGAGCGAAATTCATCGATAATTCCGACGAGTTTCCGAGCAAATCGACGGAAATGCCCGCAATTCTGGCCCGTTAGGATGTAAATTACACCTCGGGCTACCATCCACCGAGTTAACTAAATTTCCCTTCTCTGTCTATATTATAGACGGACGAAATTATGATCTATCTGGCCGGGGACGCCGGGGCGAATCGTTAACCGGGAGTTACTCAGTCCGGACGGACTCGGGCTAAATTGCGACAGCCTCATTAACGGGCACGCCGAAATTGACGCTGGAACGGAGTGGGGGGATGAGACGCGGACTTACGACGCTCTGTGTCTCGAGACAATAACAGCGTCACCGACGTTGTTGTCGTCGTTGTCGTCGTCGTCGTCGCGAGAACATTGTACGAGCGAATAGGGGAGCCGAGAGATCACACCAAACGTTGTTTTAAATAAACCATTCGATATTTGTTCTCTCTCTCTCTCTCTCTCTCCCCTCCTCCTCTCTCTCCTTTCCTTTTCCTCGCTCTGAATCGATGTAAATTCACATGATATCGCAAACCGAGGTGGATTCGGATACAATCAAGACGCAATTAACGTCGTTTAATGCTGCAAAGGTCTTTATGTACTTTATATACTCCATATATTACATACTTCCTGAAATTACAGCAGGACATTGTGTTTCTACGCGCGCATTGGCCCGAAATCGCCGGCACAAATCGTTATCGATCACCTCATCGACACTACATAATGCATAAATATTAATTACTAGATTGTTAATATGTAAATGCTAATTATATTAAATTACCAGTGTGTAAATATCAATTACCGAAAGGCGCCACATATCGGGAATAATAGCCACTCCCGACCGGCATGTCTCTTACCGCAATTCTGATATTTCGTCGAAACAACTCGGTGACAGTTGACGCGGTATCGAGTTATCTCGATATTCGCGATGGATACGCGTCTGCACCTGCGTTGCTCTACCGATACCGCGACGTCGCCCGGCGGAGTGGTATCGATATGTTCGCTTCCAGAGCCTTCCCGCACTCCCGATGTACACAGCGACGTGCACAAACGAGTGATAGTGAGTGAGAGAGAGAGAGAGAGAGAGAGAGAGAGAGAGAGAGAGAGAGAGAGAAAGTGTGTGTGTGTGTGTGTGTGTATGTGTAGTGTATGTGTGCTCAGTTTGCTCGCGTTAATAGCCAGATTATAGCTGCGCACGGTCTATTATTATTCATAACGTATTATGACAATTCCATTGTGCTTACGCCGCGGCGTTTTACGACGAGCGGATCGCGTATTGCCGCGGTATTATTATGTAAAACATCGCGATGCGGCTTAACACGCGACGGACGCTGTATCAACATCGCAGAGAGAAGCTTTAAGTGCTTCCCGCGCGCCCTTAAAAGCTCTCTCCTCCGTCTCCACCATCCTTCTCGCCTCTACCTGCTCTTTCTATCCGTCTCTCTCTCTCCCCCTCTCCCTCCCCCTTCCCTCTTCCTCTGAATAACCGACTCCACTCGTCTCTCTCTACTCTCTGTCGGTCGCGCGTCGAACATATTGTACGCTTCTATAAACCGTCGTTTTCGGACTTTTTCGACAGCCGTTATATAAATGGGAATGGGAAAATGGCCGTGTTGCGTGGCCCGCTTTCTCGGATTCGTGAAATAGAATCGTGTATTGGAAGCAATCAATTTGGAGAAGGGAAAGAGAGAGAGAGAGAGAGAGAGAGAGAGAGAGAGAGAGAGAGAGAGAGAGAGAGAGAGAGAGAG
>NW_022639598.1:785999-788671 GCF_010583005.1 Odontomachus brunneus
AGAGAGAGAGAGAGAGAGAGAGAGAGAGAGAGAGAGAGAGAGAGAGAGAGAGAGGTCGTTTCGGTGCACCGCGGCTTTCTACGTGCTCTCTAAATAATTTGCGAGCGCGCCGATATGCTGGCCCGGTTGTTGTATGTAACGACTGTCCCGAATCCGTTAACAAAATTCTCCGGCGAAGAAGTGGCCGCGCGGGATAGAGAGAGAAAAAGAGCGTACGATGAATTCTCGAGCCTCTCTCGGACTCGGTGACGACGTGCGACTATCAATTCGCGATCAACGGTCTGCAACGATGTCGCCGGTGTATTTTCGAGATTAGCACGAATCAGTGCTCGCAAGGAGATGATAATGGTAATAATAAAAGACTGCGACGACGAAAGATTTTGAGCAGGTATTATGACAGATTACTCGGAGTTCGCGATATTTCGGATTATGGAGACGCTTTCTTTTATTTATCCTTGTTTAGATATACAATTCATCTTAATCTGTTTTTACTTAGCACATAGAAAGACATCTATTCCAGATTACTCAATAAATAACGTGTCTATATCCAGACAAACATGTGTAAAATTTACATAAATTGGCAACTCAGATGCTTTAAACATTTCAATTTTCTAACAATTTTGCTAACCGGTTAAGTATAGCGTCCTTTATGAATAAGTCATATAACACTCATACTTATTACATGACGAAAGAAATTCGAATAAAATAATCAGAATCTGTTAAAAAATGTAATATGAAAAATTGAGTTGATAAGTTTTCTTAATTCTGTTACTGCACCAACAAAAAACCAGATAACTCGCCTTGTAAATGTAAAAAATAACTTAAAAAATAATAGAGTTTCCATTATCGATTGTCTCACATTGTGGTAATCATGAAAGTTGATCTGGTAACTTTACTAACCGATTTGTAAAGGTAATTTCTTATGAGTAGTTCATGTGGCAATTGTATGTATCATATCGGATGACGAAGTAGAAAGAGAAAGAAAAAATTATCAAAATTTGTTCGAAATAATATCATGTAAATTGTGATGTAAACATCTGAGTGTAGTTCTCTGCAAATTTATTGGTGCATTAATATAACAAGCAAATTACAGTATTATATGTAAATTTAATGGTTCATTTAATACAGTATATTTGTTTTATAAAAATATAGTTAAAAACATTTTAAAATTTCCACATTGAGAAAGAAAATACCTGAAAAATAAAAAATTTATTTTATAAGCACTAATAACACACATTTACTTTAATCTAAATTCCATTTATTTAAATGGAATATGTGCTTTCATGAAAAGTTAGAGGTTTTAAAAACATATATATTTTTTTACTTGAAAAATATTTTATCTTAATATAAAAATAAATTTATTATTAATACTCACATCGAATAAATATTTTTTTATAGGTTTACAAGATAGAAAAAGAAACTATTAGTAGTTTAATAAATAGGAAGTTATTCCATCACCTAAAAGTGTCTAATCAGACATGTATGTATACTCGGTTCACATACTTTTTATCGAATAAAATTGCAACGCTTCATGTTGTCCAAATTGATTGTGACAGAAGCCGAAGTTACAGTACAGTGCGATGCACTTAGGAGAGAAAGAATTTATTCCAATAAAGATATATATATATACTTTTTTTTAGGTAATTTTTATAAATTTATAACATGCACATATACATGTACGATTATTGCATGTGTACAATGCCTTACAATTCTGACAACTTGTAGTGTTTGAACTTTATTCCATAAAAAGTGTGCCAACTGTTTAGCAATGGAGTGCACACGTCAGGAGTTAATGATCTCGACATTCAACACGCAAATCACACTTACGGCGCTGAGAAAACGAGCGCGAGTGAAAAGAGCCATGCGCGAACACATTATTAGCTTTGAGTAATAATACACCCTAGTCTGCTCCTTTTATGTTTACCACCGCCCTTAATGAAGGGAACTAATAAAACGTCGTTAATACGCGCCGAGTGTCGCGCGTTTGGGCGGAAAACCGAGAGCGGAGAGAGAAAGAAAGAGAAAGAAAGATAGAGAGAGAGAAAGAGTGAGTGAGAGCAAGAATGCCAGCTCATATCGACTGTTTTCCTTTGTGTAACGTGCGCGTCAACGGTATCGCGTATTTTAGCGCAGCGACTGTTCGCATCGTTAAGACGCATTTACATCGCGTGCGCGTCTGCGAATGGGAATAGCTGCGCTCTACTCGACAGCGACGCGTGATTTTGCTATTGTCGCGAAGCAACAATCGTCTCTTCGCTGTATTCGCTGAATTAGCGGGTCACGAGATAGATAGAGGGAAAGAGAAAAAATACATTTCAGTCTTAGGACGTACGCTCTAAAGATCGCATAATATGAAGTTACATAAATTATATGATTAACGCGAAAAAGTTACAAGAAATATTTGATATAATATAGATATAATATTTGGTATATTTATATAATATAATATATTTATATAATAGTTACGAAAATGGAATTACGTATTTAAACTGATATATTTAACGTATTTTGGGGAAATTAATTATCATTATAGATGTAATTAATGGATTAAAACATCTTTTTAATTATGTAAGTACAACGCATAAAATTATATCTAAGGAGACGTGCAGGCAAAAATTATGAAGAAAACAAAGAAGAGAGAGAGAGAGAGAGAGAGAGAGAGAGAGAGAGAG
>NW_022639598.1:789429-790740 GCF_010583005.1 Odontomachus brunneus
AGAGAGAGAGAGAGAGAGAGAGAGAGAGAGAGAGAGAGAGAGCAGCGCGACGAGGAATTACATTTATTTCTTAATTTAACGCGGTTTAATTATCGTAATTAATTTACCGCGGTATTGTTTTCGACGTTTACGGCATTTAGATATACATGTGTATCCGCGCAAAAACGAGGCCACTTTATATGTTAATAGTATTTGACCGAAAATGTTAGAGACGAGGCGATCCGTCCGCCCGCCAGTCGCGCCGCCGAATTCGCGGTTTCAAAACGCCGATCGCACTGAACGCGAATGATTTGATGACTCGCTGGTTTACCGCCTTGTTAGGGAGCAGCGGCGAACGAGCGAACGAGTTCGTTCCCTCCGTTTCCACCGCGTTTGCATTACGGGAAATCCGTTTATTTGCCAGCGCGCGCTCGCGTAGTATAAATGCATCTTAACCTTCCCAAAGAGCAAAGACCGAATCGCCGCTCGTTCCGCTGTAATTCGGCCACTCTGAATTGCGCTCCCGTTCACCTTGCTTTCCCTTTTCTCCTCTATTTTCGCGACTAACGCGTAAGAATTTTCACAATTGTGCCGTTCCAAGTAGTTAGAGCAAGCCGAACATGTTGTGCGAACATACGCGAGATACACAATATTTATTTGTATACACACGAAGTCTATATGATATGTGCGTATCAGTATATATGTAAATATCACTATGCGATATATTTTAACGTTTCCCCTGGGACCGATTTTGTTCCAAGCGTTGTTGCAAGCGTTTGCACAGTGTGGATCCGACTTTACGAGCGTGAATCGAAGCGGCTTGCGATGGTTACTCTCTCCTCCTCCTTTCCTTCCCTCCCCTTTCTCTCTCTCTCTCTCCCTTCCCCGCGGAAAGGCGTCCTTTTAAACAATGCGCTTTGCGATGCTTCGTAACGTCGATAAATATCGTAGCCGCGGGGCCACGGGGAATATTTTCCGACGCGAGCGAGTTAAATCGCCACCGGCCAGCAAATGTTATCGATGGTACGGCCGTGGAAACGCAGGGGGGAGGGTGGGGAACGACGGTGGAGAGGGCGCACCGTAACGCAAACTGATAATTGCTCGGTAAATTGTACCCGGCGAAAGCGTAACGTCGTGAATATTTAATCGATATTAAATTTATATTACATTTCGATAACAATTCCCACAGGCGCGTCGGGGCGCCCGACATAATTATTTTACCAGCGATCGCCGATACGAACGGACAACCGCGAATAACGGGGTGCGTTACCGTTACGCTCTCTTCTCCCTCCCTCACTCTCTCTCTCTCTCTCTCTCTCTCTCTCTCTCTCT
>NW_022639598.1:790897-795825 GCF_010583005.1 Odontomachus brunneus
CTCTCTCTCTCTCTCTCTCTCTCTCTCTCTCTCTCTCTCTCTCTCTCTCTCTGTCTCCATCTATCTCCCTTCCCCTCTCGTTCTCTTTCACTTTTTCTCGCTCCTCCTCTAATATCTATCTTTCGTGATCGAGATGCACCGCTGCAGTTTATTGTGTGTATCTCTTTACTTGTTTTGCAAACTGCACCGGCGAGAGCCGTCTTCGTTGGGAAGTACGATATTTATTTCGAACGCGCGTTTTAACGAGACATCGATCGCGCGAGGTATATAGAGAGAAATGAGAGAAAGAGAGAGAGAGGGAAAGCGAGAAAAAAAAGGAAGAAAACACATTTCGTTCGCCTGACATCGACGTATCGAGAGGCGGCATTTTCCGCACTCGCGCTGACGTTTCCAGCTGATACGACACTCGAGATCTTCAGGGAGGTGGCTCGCGCGAGAGCGCGTCGAGTGCGCGCGCGCGCGGCTCCGAGGTATTTCCCAGAGCGCGGAATACAATTGGCGTTAAAAAATTCGATCCATCTCTTTTTCTTTTCTCCGTATTCGTGAGTGCGCGCGCGATCTCTCGCGCATCGTGGCGCGCTCGCCTCGTATTTAATCATCGCGATATGCAATTTCTGGCGCGCTTTAGGATGCGGGAAAAAAGGAAACAGCATGCACAGCCGTTCAATTTCTCCGTTTGATGCGCGACCAAACGGCTGGCGTATGCGCGCGCGAGTACGATGTTACTTTAAAATCCCATTAGCAGACGATGGCTTGTTTGAGCGCTCGAGGGACTTTGGTGTAAATCACACACAGCGCGTTTTCCCGGGTTCGTCGCGCCGCCCGCGGTAAATCGCGCGAATTACCGGTATTTCTATGAAAACCTATCGACACCGCGCGAAATGAAACGAGAACGCGAGCGAGCGGACGAGCGCGCAATGATTGCCCCCCGCTACATATTGCGCGATAATTACGATCCATTAATGATAATACGCGACGGAAGCACCTCTCCTGTGTTCTCTCGCGACCGACAACACCGACCGGTTGACGCACGACCGTGACGTTTCGCAACGATGCAGCTATTTCGCGAGATCGACGCGTCGCGATTTGTCGCGCGCTTTTTTTGTGTAGGAACGCGCAGGCTATTCTTGTGTCGCGTTCTCTTGCGACGGACGATCTCGATGTCGGAATCAATCATGAGCGAGCGTTTATATCGAAAGTAGCACGATCGGGAAAGGAGGCGTGCGTGGGTGAAGTGAAGAAAGAGAGAGAGAGAGAGAGAGGGGAGGAGGGAGAGGAAGCGGTGGAAACGCAATTAAGGGCGGAATCAAGTCCGATCGCAGTAATTATTGACGAAGATCAATGGGCGAGTGCAACGACGATACGTTAATGAGAATCGATGACAAATTATGACGTCGCGCTCGACGCTACCCCGACGTTGCCAGATGCCGTGACACTGTATTACCATAATACACCGTAATATCACTAATTGCAATTTACCCCCTCCCCCACAACGCGCATGCCCCCGCTCTCCCACGTCTCTCACCGTCGCGCGCTGGAACGCGGTAATTTTTTTAATGCACTTCAACCCCCGCGTTCCACTCCCGAGAGCGAACAAACGCGTGCTTTCGCGCAACTCCACATAGTATCGTCCCTCTCAACCCTCATCGTTGGTTTGCCGGAACAGGGAGAAGGGGGAGGGGGGAGAGGGTAGGGGAAGCGGCTCTGTGTGTCGCGTATCGCGTACAAATAATATAACGCCAATTTTCCGGCGTTAAACGACGAGACTATTTTTGTTTTACGGTCGATCACGCGGCCGCGCGATAACAATGCACGAGCAAATTCGGGACATCATCCGTCCGGGTGTTAAATTACGATTCCCTGATCTCGAATATCTACGTGTGTGTGTGTGCATGTATTCGATTCGACAACGAGCTTTTCGCGGCATTAATACGCGCGCGAAGCGTACGGGTGGATCTACATTACGATCTACGATAACGTCATGCATCCTTAACGTATTCGCCAGCGATACACAGCGGCGCCGTGTGCGCGCGCGGGCAGCGGTAATCACGGTGGCGAGAGTTCGCTGTGAAATTCGCGTCCGGCTAAAACGGGGCATCCTCTTCCCTTCCGCTGTGAAACCCCACCGCGTGAACGGCGGGGGTTCACGAGGGGTGTCAACGGGCAACGCGAGATTTTTCGCGACGCTGCGCGTCGCGACATATTTTCCGCTCGTGCCTTTGTGTATTATTTATCGTAGCGGTGCATCGTAGCGTATGCGCAGTTGACGAGGAAAGTTGCGTTAAAGCCGATGCCGCGGCGGCGGGGCGCCTCTCGGCGCGACGCTTATAGCAGGCGCGCTACTATTTTTTTTATCGTCATCGATGCCCTCGACGAGAAGCGTCTGTACGCGTCCTCTTCCGTCTGACTTATCACATCTCTCTATCAGGAAAAATCAGGCGGAGGCGAAACGTCGCGAAAAACGAAAAAGATCGAACGAGGCAGGCGTCTTCTGAGGTGCCGGTCTGCCTTTTTTCCTCTTCTCTTTTTTCCTTATCCCTTAGAAACGCGCTTGATCTCCGCGTCATGGAAAAACGCCGAGACCTAATGACCTTCGATTCCGATCGATCGATCGATTGTTGCGTTTCAATTGATGCCAAAGGTTATAATAATGGAACAAGAGAGAACGTAAATTGTGTGCAATGTCACGTGTATAAATTGTGCCGATAATATCGTAGAGAAAAGAAATTTGCGCAAATATGCTTGTCTCGCTTCTTAAAAGTTGTACGAAACTACGTAATACGTTGAAAAAAGGAGAGGAGGGGGAGAAAGGGAAAAGCTTGATATCGTTAACGATAAAATCTGGACGTGGCAAGTCGGTCGCTGCGCGAAATTGCACGTCGCAGATGTCACGAGAGGCTCGATTTCAACTATTTGCGCCGCGACGACATATTGCACGAGCCATATCTCGAATGAAATTAACGTTGTTATAAGATCAAACACGGCTTGCAGCAGCAAGCGTGTGTGCGTCGTCGTGCTGCATGTCGAGGGGTTAAACACCGTGTTCCCGCGGCGTCTTGCGTTTTCCACAGTAACTTGATCCGCGCAGACAGCACGCAGTGCTGTCGCGAGACGCTGCAGGACCCCGCTGCGCACGATTCGCGCAAACGACATGCATGAAAATTCGCGCAATCAAACGCGAGATATCTCGCACACTCTCATCCCAATAATTCCAAAACCGTCACATCGAAGTAAAATTAAAGAAAAGCAATCGAATGTAACCTAAAATTACCCAAGTAGGAATTTACTACTGGCATCAATGTGGCCCACATTGAGAAAAAAATGTATGATATTTGGAACTATAATGGTACAGTAAAAAGATTGTAGTTAGGAATATCATTTTTATAGTAAATATCACCATAATATTTGTAAAATTTACAATATAAGCATAGTATAATTGACCCATGTAAAACTTTTACCAAGAATTATAATTATTTGAAATAAAAAGTATAGTAAGGTAGCAAATATTGAATGGTAAGAGAAATTAACTACTTTTATATAGTCAATACAATTGGAATATTCGGCAAATATAAGTATATGTAATTATATTCCCAAAGTATGCTTTACTATACACATAGAGTAATAAAATGGTGACTATAAATCTGTGTTCACTCTGCTATATCTTCATGTTTAGATGAACTATAAATATATGTTTGAGACCAAAATAAACTATAAAATATAGTGAGATTATAGTTATTCCAATTATTTTTTCTCTCAGTACCGATTTATGGTAAACGTTGTTACTACTATATAGTACTAGATGCCAATACCGATTTAGTATTGGTGTGATACTGAGATGATAGAAAAGGGCCAGTATCGGAAAACAGTACTGTCACAGTATCGAAAATCAGTACTGTACCAGTATAAAAAAAGTATTCCTAGCACTGGGGAAGTACCACCTATTCCCAGTACTGGGCCAGTATCGATTCCTAATAATTTTTATTATTTGTACAATTGTTAATATCACAACTATATAATATGGAAAGAAAGGTCAAACCATGAACCTGAGACGCTCTCGTATCTATACAGGTGTATTTTTAATAGTCATATGAGGAAAAAATCTTCAGGGCGACGGCTGGAATCGAATTCGAGTCTTCCGCTTGTCAGGCAAGCGTTCTTACCACTGAGCTATCTAGATTTCGCGTTAGTGACCTCTTCCGTTTTGCCATAAAGGACATTGGTATCGTCCGTTTTTCAGTACCGGCACAATACTGTCTCAATATCCTCTATTGGCAGGTTGTATACGATTTTTAGTATCCAGTACTAATTCTACTATTTTGAGTATCCAGTACTAATTCTACGAACAGAGCCAGTACCAATAATACAGCTTTTTTAATACTGGGCCAGTACCGTAAAAACACTTTTACACTTTTACTTTTATAGTACGGACAAACACTTTTCGGTATCGCCCCAGTATACGTACGATACGACTACCGAACCTTAGTACGCACTGAGAGAAAAAAATAGTTGGAATAACTATAATCTCACTATATTTTCTAGTTCGTTTTGGCCTCAAACATATATTTATAGTTCATCTAAACATGAAGATATAGTAGAATGAACACAGATTTATAGTCACCATCTTATTACTCTATATATATGATAAAGCACCTTTTGGGAATATAGTTACATATACCTACATTTGCCAAATATTCCAATTGTATTGACTATATAAAATAGTTAATTTCTCTTACCATTCAATATTTGCCACCTTACCATATTTTTTATTTCAAATAATTATAATTCTTGGTAAAAATTTTACACGGGTCAGTTATACTATACTTATATTGTAAATATTATGGTAACATTTACTATAAAAATTATATTCCTAACTATAATATTTTTACTATGCCATTATAGTTCCAAATATCATACATTTTTCTCTCAGT
>NW_022639598.1:796419-805544 GCF_010583005.1 Odontomachus brunneus
TCTGCTATATCTTCATGTTTAGATGAACTATAAATATATGTTTGAGACCAAAATAAACTATAAAATATAGTGAGATTATAGTTATTCCAATTATTTTTTCTCTCAGTACCGATTTATGGTAAACGTTGTTACTACTATATAGTACTAGATGCCAATACCGATTTAGTATTGGTGTGATACTGAGATGATAGAAAAGGGCCAGTATCGGAAAACAGTACTGTCACAGTATCGAAAATCAGTACTGTACCAGTATAAAAAAAGTATTCCTAGCACTGGGGAAGTACCACCTATTCCCAGTACTGGGCCAGTATCGATTCCTAATAATTTTTATTATTTGTACAATTGTTAATATCACAACTATATAATATGGAAAGAAAGGTCAAACCATGAACCTGAGACGCTCTCGTATCTATACAGGTGTATTTTTAATAGTCATATGAGGAAAAAATCTTCAGGGCGACGGCTGGAATCGAATTCGAGTCTTCCGCTTGTCAGGCAAGCGTTCTTACCACTGAGCTATCTAGATTTCGCGTTAGTGACCTCTTCCGTTTTGCCATAAAGGACATTGGTATCGTCCGTTTTTCAGTACCGGCACAATACTGTCTCAATATCCTCTATTGGCAGGTTGTATACGATTTTTAGTATCCAGTACTAATTCTACTATTTTGAGTATCCAGTACTAATTCTACGAACAGAGCCAGTACCAATAATACAGCTTTTTTAATACTGGGCCAGTACCGTAAAAACACTTTTACACTTTTACTTTTATAGTACGGACAAACACTTTTCGGTATCGCCCCAGTATACGTACGATACGACTACCGAACCTTAGTACGCACTGAGAGAAAAAAATAGTTGGAATAACTATAATCTCACTATATTTTCTAGTTCGTTTTGGCCTCAAACATATATTTATAGTTCATCTAAACATGAAGATATAGTAGAATGAACACAGATTTATAGTCACCATCTTATTACTCTATATATATGATAAAGCACCTTTTGGGAATATAGTTACATATACCTACATTTGCCAAATATTCCAATTGTATTGACTATATAAAATAGTTAATTTCTCTTACCATTCAATATTTGCCACCTTACCATATTTTTTATTTCAAATAATTATAATTCTTGGTAAAAATTTTACACGGGTCAGTTATACTATACTTATATTGTAAATATTATGGTAACATTTACTATAAAAATTATATTCCTAACTATAATATTTTTACTATGCCATTATAGTTCCAAATATCATACATTTTTCTCTCAGTGCAGAGCCAGTACCAATAATATAGCTTTTTTATATTTGGCCTAGTACTGAGCCAGTACCAAATCCGCTTTTCGGTATCGAGCCAGTATTGGGCCATTTTTCCATACTGGCGAAACGTATATGATTCCTACTTGGGTAGTTTCTCGTCTGGATAATTTCACACGCACTTTTTTCATATGACGTTCAATCTCTCGACATTCTCTCGGGCCCCGCGGACTCTCTCGTGGCCCTGCTCGAAGTTGATGAAACAGTGGTCGATTGTTCGGCCGCTAATAGCCGTATTATCGCCGATAGCTATCGCGCGCGGCGTATTGCGCGCGACGCGATAACGATAACAATCGGCCGTATTGTAGTCGCGCGATTAAAAAGCGCATTACAGGCCGCGTTATTGCCGGAGGAGTGTTATGACGATTTCATTACCGCGAAATCCTCGTAGCGTCGAGTTATGTTCCGCCCGCGCCCGGACGATGTTCGCGATCGCGTTCGCGTTCAACCCGCCGAGCGGAACCCTTTTATACGCGGACGTAAAACATCGCGTGTACAGTGCAGTACGTTAATAGCGTCGGCGCGGAAGTCAACCACCCCCTCATCTACGGGCAACACCTACCCTCTCGCAATGAACGCGAACGTGTTCGCGTCGCGATTATAGGACCGCCATACGTAATAGAAATCGAACGAACAAAAATGTCGTGTACACCTCGGTGTACGGGGCGTCGTTCTGCGCTTATGGCCGATTCAAAGTAGTGCTGTCGATCCCGAATACACGAGTACTCCAGTGATTTGTCCTCGTTATTTCTTCTTATTTATTCGCCGAGTCGTTCTGTGCACAGGAGTGCGCGATACTGTACCAGTTTTATTTAATTAGTAACTAAAGGTCTACGCGATTATTTACTAAATAATAGAGGGCTTTTGCTCAGTTTTATTTAATGTACAAGCACATGACGGGCAAACGTCGCCATCGCAGTTTGTCTATCGTGGTAGAAGAATTTTATATTCAGTTTGATGAGTTCTATCTGCACACAACGAGTCATTATTTTCTGACATCCTATATAAAAAAATATACAGTGTCATTGACAAATTTTCTTGGTACAGAGTAACCGAAATACCCGATCTGTACCTACAGCATTATATTAACCGCTTTGCGGCGCTCTTGGAGCGCGAAAGGGTTAATTCGCCGTTTATCTGTACTACATGACATTTACTATAAAAATAATATTCTTAACTATACTCTTTTTACTATACCATTATAGTTCCAAATATCATACATTTTTCTCTCAGTGTACACTGAGAGAAAAATGTATGATATTTGGAACTATAATGGTATAGTAAAAATATTATAGTTAGGAATATAATTTTTATAGTAAATGTTACCATAATATTTGTAATATTTACAATATAAGTATAGTATAACTGACTCGTGTAAAATTTTTACCAAGAATTATAATTATTTGAAATAAAAAATATGGTAAGGTGGCAAATATTGAATGGTAAGAAAAATTAACTATTTTATATAATCAATACAATTGGAATATTGTAATATAGGTACATGTAACTATAATAATATAGGTACAAGCAAATATAGGTACATGTAACTATAATCCCAAAAGGTATTTTACCATATATATACAGTAATAAGATGGTGACTAATAAATCTGTGTTTATTCTACTATATCTTCATGTTTAGATGAACTATAAATATATGTTTGAGGCCAAAACGAACTATAAAATATAGTGAGATTATAGTTATTCCAACTATTTTTTTCTCTCAGTCTTAGGACGACTCGAAGAAGTCTCTTACCGGAGATGATCCTCGCGCCGTGGTGCGAAGGCGTCGCAGAGAGTTGTCTTCGCCAAGAAGTCCCGGGACTTTCGACGTATCTTGTACAGTGCCGTATGCGTATGACAGAATAGGTACGGGGCTCCGTCGAGAGGGGGCGAGCGAAGGAACGGGTAATAGGCGCGTCGTGGACTACGAGCGGGAGGGATGATAACTGCACCGGTGCCCATTAACGCGCTCCATTGTATGAACGTTATGCACGCACGTACGTGTCCGTGCTCGCTAAACAGTCGGCCGAACGGGCGAGTGAGCGAGCGAGCGAGCGAGCCCACTGTATTTCCAGCGATAATTAATTTCGTCGTTCTCGGCGAGAGAGGCGAGAGCCGGTCGGATTCGCCGCGACGTCGCGGCTTTAATTCGCCCGTAATTTCCCGTCGCGATGACGGCGATGCTGCGGAACGCGCGTCCCTTCTCTCCCTTTCTCTCTCTCTCTCTCTCTCTCTCTCTCTCTGCCCCTCTCTCTCTCCACCTCCTGTCCTCCGCGAAAACTCTTTTCCGCCCGTTCTTCTCGCCTCGTCTTTTTCACCGCGTCGCGTCGTGTAACGTCGCGGGCGCGAAAAAGCCGGCGGAAAAACAAACGCGCGGACGTATCGCGCCGCCCGAAAGTTTTTGTTGTATATACGTCACTCAGCGGAATGACGTCTGTCGACGTAATTCAGACATATCGTCGACGGTATACGTGCATACACACGCGTCGTGTGCCGCGGCGTGATGCGGCGCCGCGGTGTGATGCGGCGCCGCGGTGGTTGCGAATATTTTTACGTTAGTTTAACGTAACTCGCCGCGATGAACGCCGCAACGGGAGGAGAGCGACGGGACCGCGCCGCCGTCCACCGCCGACGATGAATTCCACCGAGACACGCGGGGTCGTGACACGATGAAAGGATAATGCACGAGAGAGGAATAAGGAATGAGCTGTAATATTAACAAGCTGCGCGATAATTTATTTATAAGTGCATCGAGCTCTAACCGCGCTCTTCGCACACGAGGTTGCAGTCGTGTCGGCGAAAAATTGATGAGTGACTAATTAATTAGTTAACGTTTCCAAGAGATTATTTACGACGCCATGATGATGAGACGATGCACGTCTGCTGTCGACTTTCTAAACAAATGTATTCAGATGTTTCGATTCGATACCGCTTCAACGGATTCAGAATGAAAGACAATTGCGACCGTTTGACGCAATTATATGTTGTTACAAAGAGCGACTATATAAATACATTCGTCCATTTATTTCTAATAGATCCACCTCTGTCTGTCCGCGTTTATAATTATGGACATGTATGTTCGTAATTACTTTGGAAAATAAGCCACGCTGGACGCCCACTCTACTTAATCTCCGTGTGTCTGGCGCCTTCTCTTTTTATAATTCAATGCACACAATGTCGGGTATAGTACCGCGATCCACCTGCGACGACAATTTTCATCCACAATCGTATTTTATTCATGTTGATTAGCGACCGCTCCATCTGTCTTTCTGGATCGCGCGAAGGATAGGCGCGCTATAAGTAAGGAATGAAAATCTAATGAAGCGCATGTGTGCGCGGCTGGCTAACCGACCGTTAGCGCGACCCGTCCCTGGAGACTCTTGCTGCCGAGAATGGCCGTGGACGGGTGGACTTTTCGCCACGGTGCGCCATGAAATTGAAAGTGATCTTCTATTGGGATCGAACCCGTGGGACTGTTCCGCACCGGAACGTTCTCTCTCTTGTTCGCGTAAAAATAGAGATTTTTCAATGTGGGGAATAAAATTCCGCGTTAATACTGTGTGCACGACGCACGGGGGGTGAGGCGAGTTGGAAAAGTGATTCTTTTGCAGTCGCGTGCAACACGTTTTCTCAAAGTTGTAAGATATCAAACGCAACTTGACTTGGACAAAGTACAGACTTTCTTTGTTCCACTCTCTCTTCATCCATCTCCCCTCTTTTTTTCGCCCACTCGTGATCTCGTTGTAAATACAATTCTCATACTTGAGTATCTTACTCCCACGATCGGCTTTCGATGGAGCTGTAAAAGTCTCCGGCCGATCGTCCGCGTGACTGCTTCCAATCTCTCCCAACCGGCCCATTCACCGCCACCCACTCCCGTCATCGGGAGTTTTCTATTCTCGCGAGCGATTCTCGACAGTCAGAGATCCATGGGCGAAACGTTTACGTAAGCAACGGCCTGAAAACGGTTATTATACTCGGCTTCATAATTTAGCAAACGACAACTAAACTAAAAATTTATCCCATTTATTTGTCTCGTTAGTATAAGGTGATAAAGTGATGTCGGATTATGATCACGCAGTTTGACGATATTTATCAATAATAAGGATTATTAATAGTTATATGACCCGGTAATATCGTCTTGTACAAATCAAATAACTAGATCAGGACCACATGGAGAAAATATCCTGGTTAAAATTATAACAAAACGTTTTGTAATTTTGTACTATATTCTGACGAAAATTATTATATTTTTATTTATATATAATTACTATATATAATTATATACAGGGTGCGTCAACTAAATCCGGACAAAATAAAGAATGTATTTAACAAAAGTTTATTAGTCAAACGTACAAAATTATATAAAAACCTTTTTTCGTGCCATTTGTGGAACCGTTATAGACAAAAATTACTCGATGTAATCACCGTCTGCCGTAATTACTGCCTCGATCCTGAGCCTGAAGCGATTGCACGCTCTCTGCAACGCCGGCTTGTCCATATTGAAGAATGTTGCTTCAATAGCGGCCTGGAGAGATGTCACATTAGGATGTCTCGACTTGTTAGTGAATCTTTCAATTACGCTCCACACGTAATAGTCCAACGGATTTAAATCTGGACTATTTGGAGACCAAAACTCTTTGCTCCAAAACGTGTTGGCGTTGTCCGACAGCCAGTTTTACATCAAATGACTCGTGTGAACTGATGCGCCGTCCTGTTGGAAGATGTACCGAAGATTCGGCGCATGGTAACCTCACTCATGCCCAAAATTGTCTCCAATTTCCTGAGAAACTGCCCTGGGTCTTCTGCGATCAGCTCTTGGGCCCTTTGGACAACTTTCGGGATCCTTGCCGATCTCTCTCTTGAATAACTCTTCCTCGACGGGTTTGCGAAACCTTCTTCGGACTTCTCTGAAGCCTTATATTTAGCGGAAATTTCGTGAACTCTCGATCTCGAATATTTGAAAAACTCAATTATTTCGGCCGGCGTACGTCCAGCGCGAAGATTTAAATAATCGGTTATATTCCATGCTCGATCTTGACTACTCAGCCATTTTGCGGTTGTTCGTTCAAAACATTGTTTTAGCTTACTCGAACACAAATATCAACTTAGCGCTGAAGTAAAATATGGCGAGAAATTCAAATTGAAATTTGTCCGAATTTAGCTGACGCACCCTGTATGTATTTTTATAATGTGTCCTGCACGTTTGACTTCTTACAAAATTATTATAATTACTTGAGTATTTCCTACATTGTGCACCAGAGGTAGATCATCAGCTTGACTATTTCTATAGTAATTCATACTGCAATTTTAGTATGATTCACTTTTACAAAAAACATTATAACAAGAAATATAATTCTAATGTAATTTAACTATATTTTCTCCGTAGACGAGATAAATTTGTAGTCGGGAATCTCATCTCCTCGAGCTGCGTGTACGCGTGAGAGCATACTCAATGTGTCGAGCAGTTCTTAAAAAAAGAAGGAAAGAAATCCGAAATGCGTCGCGAGGCTTCTCATATTCGAGGCCCCTCATTCTCTCATCGTAAGAATCGCGACAGAGGAAACGCGGGCTGGAAAGTCGGGATTCCCGGGCTTCTTGTCCCCGTTTACACTGGGGTGAGCTGAGCTCGCCCACGGAAGGAGGACAGCGGTGCCGTCGCGTTGCCATACAACGTTGTTGCGATACGTCGCGGATAGCGGCGTTATAGCCTGCAAATATTTTACATGGACCGGCTGCGGGCAAACACACACACATACACACACACACACACGCGCGCGCGCGCGCGCACACACATATAATTTCGGGGGCCGCGATGCAATCTTCGCTCGGCGAGCGAGCCGACCGGTCGGCCGCCTGTCGGCTGGAAGGTGCCCGGGTCGGTAATAAAGCCCGGTAACTCTTTCTCGGTATGCAAAATAACGCGATACGATATATAGACAGTGCGCGGCCGCGCGGCGGAGGCCGATGGCGAAAATAGGGTGCTTTCGTGCACCCCGACGCGGAGTGCGCGGCGAGAGAGCGAAGCGGGGCGGCGAGAACGGGGAGCGGCGAAGGGAGAGAGTCGAAGCTCCGAGCTCAGGGCGCCGGGGCGAATTTATCGCGTTATTATTGTTATTCTTGTTATCGATTATCCTCGTACAATAAGCGCCGCTCCGTGGCTATGTACACCCGCCGGCGTGTCTATATACCGCGTAATGTAGTGTACGCGATACCGTTATACGCCGAGCGGGCGGGTGCGCGCTCGCTCGCGTTGCTGCGCACCGTGTCGTATGGAAATAAAGGAAATCCCGCGGAGAGAGCACGCAAAAGGTACACGTACGACTTCCACGGCGCGTCGGCAACGGGGAAAAGTGAAAACGCGTGATAAATATAAGGGAGTCGGGCCGGAAAGGAGAGAGAGAGAGAGAGAGAGAGAGAGAGAGAGAGAGAGAGAAAATAATTGATTCGGACAATTTGTCTACGCAAAAGCCGAGTTAAAGTGTACGTAGTAACGAAGAGAAACTGCGCGTTCTACGGTTTATTCGGTAAAAATTCATTAAGTAAATGAGGAGAAGCAGGACTGCACGCGCGCGCGTTTTAAACGTGTCAGCACCGTTCTCCGGTCCGTTTCCCTTGAAAGGGATCTGCGCGCGCTTTAACGTCGAGGTCTTGAAGTACGGCAAATGGAAATAAAACTGAAAACGACGTAAAACAAAGATCCAAGGAGACAAGATTAAAGAACGAGAGAAATTCGTACAATGAAGGGATAAATGGTAGGACGGAGGCCGGCCGAAAGGGATGAGACACAGAGCCTTGGGAGAAAGGGGGAGAGGGAGAAGGTGAAAGGAAGGAGGAGAGAGAAAGGGCGGACTAATTGCGCCGGCACAGGGGTGTTATTATCGGGGCTAATTCTGAGATGTGCTCTTGGCGTTAGTTTAATTTCGTTCTTACGATATTACAAAAAAAAGAGAACGTATACCTCCTTCTCTGCATGCCTCCTCGCCCCTTCTCGCTCCAACATGCCATGTAATATTCTTTCCATTTCGTTATGTAATGCGCAGCTTCGTAATCTCTTGCATCAGCGCGAGCAAAACTCCACCACCCTCTATTTTCCAGCGCTGGTGGAATTTTTCCGGCGTTACTCCGGCGGATTACAACCGGGTTGTGTTCTACACTGTTCTCCTCTTTGTACGTTTCTTTTTTCCATTATTATTGCGAATCGTGCGTTTGCGTCCCGACGAAAGCGGGAGGCGAAGCCGCCGCGGCTCGCGTGCACACACGGAATACGCCGAGAAAATGTTGTTTCAGAAATAGTCCCCCGTAGCTTTATCGCAAGCGCGACAAACAGCTAAAATATATTAAAGAGATGAAATATCCGAAGTATCATACGCGACGTTTTGTGGAAAAAAGACTGCGCTCTCTTCTTCTTGTCACTACTCGTACGCATCGTCGCTCATATTTCATCATCATTATTCTTATTATTATTATTACTTGCGCGGCCTCGAGGACGCGTTGAAATTCCATGGGAATAAAATCTCCCTCCCTCGAAGGGGCCGCGCGACGATATTCTCTTTCTTTTATTTGCGGCTGAAAACATTTCCCGTATGGAGATTCGTCGAAGAGTCTCTGCCGGACGAGCGCAGGCCGCGGCGCGTTGGATTACGCTCACGCGCGCGCCTTTATCATCACGATGGACTTTTTGCGTGGCGGCCAGTAATTTGTCGCTACGGCCCTAGTACGCGCGCGGTAGCGTGACGCGCGCCCAAATTTGAGATTGAAGGGCTTGGAAGAAAAATGGAGCGCGATAAGTCCGGCACAGAAC
>NW_022639598.1:805554-820454 GCF_010583005.1 Odontomachus brunneus
AGAGAGAGAAAGAACGCGCGCTCGAATTCTCCTTCTCTTTTTTCCACCCCCTTTTTTCCCTTTTCTCGTCGCAGCGATACGCGGTGGCCGCGCGCGTTGCTCTTTCATTACATATTCCGTGCCAATATCGCGCGTCTCGAGATAATGCGGTATATACGCACCGAACAAGGGCGAGAGGAGGCAGGGGGAGCAGGAGCAGGGGACGACATTAATTCAGAGGTTGATGCGAGTTTAATCGTTCGCACGGTAAACGATAGCGTAATATCGGCAATCACGGATAACGGCGCGGGCACGGATGGCGCGTACTCGATGAAAATTAATCGCGGGGCAGGAAGGAACGAACGTAAACTTTCGGTCATGGTTCGTAAATCCTTCGCCCTTCTTTCCGTTCCACCTGCGCACTTTTATCGCGCGCGATCTCTACCGCGGACCTCGATCCTTTAAACCTTCGCTCCTGTTGCTCCGCGCGCTGGCTATAATTAAATCGCGTGGCCCACGCGGCCGGCTGATACCGCGCGCGCGCGCGCTCGTAAACGAGAGAAAGAGGAAAGTGCTCACCAGTGTATATCATTATTATGCTAACGTTATATTAATAATACGCTTTGCAGCGGTAATATGTTTCACAACGGTCGTCGCGCAAGGTACATGCAAAACATGCAGAGCAATGTTCCATTAAGCGAGACAAAAGTGACGACGCGCGCCACGCTCCGCCGTAACTTACTCGCCGACTTGGATTGCTCTTAATTGCTTTCCCAAATTGAACGTCGCGCTTGTTTCCTCTCGTTATTGCTGTGTAGCGTGCGAATATTGATATTATCAATTTTTCAATTTCCAGAACCAATTTCGCCGGCGCAACGGAGAGCCCCGCTCGAAAAATAAAATTATTCCGCAATTTCGATTTATTTCCGCGCGAGGAATCTCCGAACCCTCGTATACGCCGCCCATCGTCTTGTCCCCTCTGCGCCCACCTCTCGTCCATTATTACATATTATATACTATCTCCTCGAGTTGTATTGTATTACAAGTATCGGAGATTTCGTCCCAACGTGACGGACGACGGCGATTAATTGCGCGCCCCCGTTTCCTCGAAGACGGCGGCAAAAGGAGAAGCCGGGGTTTCCGCGCTTCCAGAGAGAAATCCACCGGCGTGGAATTTCTCCACGGACGCGCCACGCTCAATTTCCACGCACTCCATTCTTCCGTCCGCCGGCACGACGGGTATCCCCAATTTTCCCGACCGCCCCCGGACCGCCAGTAGCACTACCACCACCACCACCACCACTACCCTTCACTTAACGCCACTTAAGAGAACGTTACGTCAGCGATCGTACTCCGCGGCGATCGTTACTCCACGTTGCACCCTTACACGTCGTTGTTCCGATAACGGTGAGATCTTTCCGTCCCTCTCCCTCCCTCCCTCCCCTCTCTCTCACTCTCTCTCTAGTTCTCTTTCTAGCATTCTCTCTCTCTCTCTTTCTCTCTCGTCATTATTTCGCCACAATACCGGTGCCAGGAGCGGCTAGGGAGCGGGAAAGGAGGATAACCTTTGTTACGCGCGAAATGGAAAACGGTCGGACGATTTTTCAACGTCGATGCCTAGTCCGGCTAGGTCTCACCACGGGCGCGCCTGGTGAACCGGTGACCTTATCGACGACCAGTCCGATACGGATTTCCGGTACGACACCCGGTACACGAACGACCGCGACGGTTGCCTGTGTGTGCGTCTCACGCGCGTGGCTTGCTTCGCGGCACACGCTCATATACAGATGCAGACGCCATATTCGCATGTGTGTCCGTCGCGTATATGAACGGCTGCGTGTGGGTTGATGGTGCGATGGGTGCGTTGGCTATGTGTGTGCAGCGAGACCCGCCATGACACAGGAGCCAATATTTGAACGGGCGGTTAGCATCAGTTTCCCCCGAACGGATCCCCTCGCAAGCGGACCTCCTCGTATTTATCGTGCAAACGGCCGCCGTTCACGATGGAGCTCGGTCATCAATCTATAAACGCTTAACTTGAAAATTGGAGAAGCCAGCATCGCGACGGCGGGACTGCCAACTGCGACGGTCACGACGGCGCATCGGAAGAAAGCCGGCTGATAGCTATACCCCCACATCGTGGACAATAGACGGCCACCGAGTGTCCCGGGAAACCTATATAATGATAGTAAGACGATATTCTCCCCGTGGAATTTGGAAGACGACTTTTCCTCCGCGAAATTGAAACCCACGTCCAATTAGAGGGTAATTTGATATCGTGAATTAAGGGATCCCGCCGAATTTCAGCCTAGGACGGGCGTCGGTAATGTCTCCGCGTTACTTTTAGAGCGGAAGTTTACGTCATCGTAATTTCAGCCGGAGCTCCCGTAAAGCCGGTTAATGCAAATCGAAATCTAACAGCTCGGTCGAAAAGTGTCGAGAGACGAATTTCGGACGCAGAGGAATCGTCCGTTTCAAATTTCAGATTTCCGGCGGCGTGTCAACGTCACCGCCGTATCAGAAGGTGACGATTTTAATCTAACGCCGTCTCACCGCCATCACAGCCTCGGAACAAAGCGAAATCACGTCGTGATAAGGGATCCAGGGCGGGCGGGAGGCCCGCAAGACCTCCGCTATCATTCCCCCGTTACTCGGGATCTTTCATTTTATGAGATTACCCGGTCGAACGTTAATCCATTTTGCGCGACTTCTCTTCCCCGAGCCTCGTAAAAATCGTCTATTGTGTCCCGCGTTAGTGCGGCCCCGCCGCGAGGACTCGATTCGCTGTCCCTTTGTGCGGGCGTCGATCCTCATGGAGAAACGGCCGAAATTCAGGGTGCATTCGCGGAGCGTCGCACGGAGGGATAGTCGAATTTATATCGCCATTTTTCGGGAAAGTTTACGCGAACCCAGGAGTTACGCACGGTAACTCGACGTCTAACCAGGTGAACGTAAGTCCGGGATCCGGCTAGAACATCTCACCATCCTAATAGGCCAATTAGGATCAGGATTTAACGGTAGGATTGGAAAGCCGCGAATCTGCTCCGGAAATCACATAGTTCGCGCGTTGCGAACGGAACGTCGCAAGATTCGAGGACACGTGTTCCCCTTCTATCCTCGAACGCAAATAGGTAAACGTATTTAGATGTCAACCGACTCTGGTTAACAGTCGCAGTCGAGGACTGCAAATGAAGGTTCACGAAGTTCGTGTTTCCTCATCATTTTCAGTGTGCAGTGGTCTAACGACTTTACACGCGTCGACGTTGCCTCGACTCGGAAATTCCTCTTTTTTTTCCCCTTCCTTTCCGCGCAAAAGGCCAGCCGATCGAGAGAAAGAGCGCGCAAGCGAGAGGTGCCAATTACACGACGCTAATACGTGCTCATACGCGCTCATACGCATGTACATACATACGCCACGCAAAATTAGCATAAAAGCATAATCCGTGGGCGGCGCGAGCAATTTTTACTCTTTCACCTTTTAAGCGCACCTGCTTCGCGTCAGGATAACGCGTCGCCGTGGCAGGACCGTTGACCTCCGTTTTATAGCCCGTAGGCTTTGGCGAGGTGCGTTTCATGCAGGTGACGGTAGCGTAATTATATATCAGAGCCCGGCGCGATTAAAATGCGAATGCAATATCCGCGCGCATACGCTCGCATCAGCGAACAGGCGGATGGATGCGTTCGCGTTTTGGTAATCCTCGCGAGGCCGTCGCGCGATATCCTCTCTCTATCTATTTGTCTCACTTTCTTCTCTCTCCTTCCCGCGAATTCCGGGCTTTTTCGAAATTCTCTTCGGTAGACTCGCTAGAGGCACGCCGTATCGCGCGCCTTCACGCGCTTTATCGCGTTACGTTATGAATGCGCACGCAACGAAAACGAATGCAATTATCCTCCGTTCTCTTTCCCTCTCTGCTTCTTTCTACTCCCTCCCTCTCTCATCGAAGGAACTTTCGAATGCATTATACCCGATTTCTTTTTTCTCACCTTGGGTAACATAAACTATCGCTTAGCAACGCGCCCTCGACGTTACGCGCGACTCCTGTGCGCACCCGTGCTCCAACTTCCGCTGGAAGAAAAAAAACACGATAGAAAAGACGCGATTTGAATCACCCTTGTGTAATTTGAATTACAAATAGATGTTACGTGTACGCTTGATTCCGCTCTTATTGTATTAGTCGAGGATTAATGTAGTAGCCGCATTCGATAATATATCGCGACGCGACGGAGCACGTGATTACGCAACGTTTAAGGACACGTGATATAACGCTAGCACATATCCCTATACAAAGAGAAAAATTGTTGATTTAGCTAAAATTATAGTTGTCTAGTTGTATAGCTTTTTGGTCCCTCAACCATGTTTTGTAATAAATTGATAGTAGAAGAGACATTAGATTACTCCAGCACTAAACACTTTATAATAGAGTTTTAAAAACTTGGTTTTCTCGATCATAATTTATAGTAATAATTTCTCTGTTTGATTATATAGATACCAAATATTTTTTCTTCATGTATCCATCCAATCAACTGTCCTATTCTATTTTCTCTCTATTTTGTCTCAACTTTTCTGTGTCTCTTCTATGCTCCTCCTCACTTCTACTCTCTTTTCCTCTCTTTATCCCCTCCTTCCTTCCTCGCCTTCCACTTCTCTCTCTTCCCCTCTCTCTCTCTTTCCCCCTCACTTTCATCGTGTATACGTCGCTCCCCTCTCTTCCCGTTCCTTTCTCCCTTCTTCATTTTCACTCTCCTTCTCTCCTCGTTGCTCTCCCTCCTTTCGTCACTCCCTTCTCACCCTCTCTCCGTCCCTCTCTTCCCCCTTCACTTTCACTCTCCCCTCTCTCTTCAATGCTTTAGCTCTTTATCCTTTTCTCTCTATTCTTCCTTCGCTCCCTTCTCTCTATCTTTCTCACCTTCTCTCGCTCTCCTTCCCTCTCTCTGCTCCTCCTTTCTCTCCTCCCTTCACTCATTTCTCCCTTCCTCCACTTGTCTACTCCTTCTCTTATTCTCACATGTGTTTCGAAAATTTTCGCGGAACTCTCTTTGACGGCGAAAGCCTCTATCTCTCGCGAGAAGGTGACGAGAAATAGAAGTTGACGCTGTAACATTGCCGTCAACGTCGTTTACCGCTGCCGTCGTCGTCTTTTTCGACAGATGAAAAAAAAATGAGTTACGTCGCGCCCATTTAGGACGACCTGGATAATTTTGCGCATCCGGGACATCGTTTATGTGTCTCTCTCTCTTCTTCTTTCCCTCGCTATCTTTCTCTCTTACACTTTTTCTTTTTCACGACGACGCTCGTTAGGCGTATCACTCCGTCAAACGGCACGGTAAAAAGCGACGGCGATTGCCCGATCGATTATCGATAGCCGGCCCCGGCGTGTAGTTGTTTTGCAATCCGGTCTTGCAATTAGGCTTAATGCAACTAAGCCCGACGCGTTACATCGCTGTTTACGTGCTTCGTTTTACCCTTCCATCTTCCCCACCACCTTCCCCTACTCCTCCTCCGACTCCTCCATCCCTGCTTTTCTTTGCGCCGTCGTTGTCAATTTTTTATCGGCATGCGGCCGCAATTCAAGCGGAGAACGGTTGACGCAAAAAGCCGAGCGTAGCTCTTAAATTACCGCTTAAGGCGAATCGGCGGACCGCCGTCCCGTATTGACAATGTTTTATCCGTTGTGCGCGCGGGCGCACGTCCTTCTCTCCCCTTCTTCTTTTTCATATCGCGGATATCGTCGGGAAATAAATGTGCTGCAAGCAAAGCGAGTTTCATCTTCTCAAAGTGTACGCGTATAAAGTGCGCGCGCGCGCAGTCATGGCGCACCGGAAGCATATTGCCAACGATGCGGCCCGGTGAATCTGGTCATCTTGCCGGTAAGAGACACCCGTTGTAATCCAGATATTGTGCTTTTCAAATACCGGACGCGACGAAAACACCTCTCGCTCGCCGGCCATTCTTCCGCGCGAACGTCGATACGACGAGAGAGAGACGGATTGGTATCGCGACGAGGGCGCCGAAAGATCCTCGTATCACCAACACGATCGTTCACGTTCCGGCGATAAAATCCCCGTTCGAGTGAATCGCCCGGCTTCTGGGAATTGGCTGAAAATTATTTCGTCAAGAAAACCGCGCGCGAGCGCACCTTCGATCGTTCTCTGTACTTTGCAATTCGAAGACCACTTCTCCGTCGAGACGCTGAATCGTCCAAGCCTCGATTGAAGTCGCGTGGATGAAAGTCGCCAATAGTTTAGGAAAAGGTAATCAACTTTTATGCGAAACCCTTGCACTCCACACTGATGGCGTCAATTACATATCCCGAGTTTCTTGGGTGCTATACTTGAATCCTTTTAAAGTATTATCTTTTTATTAAGGTATTATCCGAGTATCTGGGTGTGTCTCAAGTTAACCAGATATCCAAGACCTACAAATCTATATTTTTTTATCTCGACAGAGTAAGCATTTGCTTTTATGAAAAGCTAAGGTTTCAAGAAAATGTTTTCTTATTTGGAAAATATTTTACATTAGAATAAGTAAATATGCTATTAATATGCACCGGATTTTTTAAATATTTTTTTCTTCTGATGTACTTTTTTGAAAATACTTCGATAGTACAAAGGAACTGAAAACCAAAAATAATACATGAAAATATTGTTACATATTTTTATTACTTTTAAGAGAAATAGTCCAATTATATAATTTCTTTTCATGTTTTAAGTAATTCTATGTGTAAAAATTAAAACAAGTTCAAGAAAAAGAAGATATTTTACGAAATATCGTAAAAATTCGTTTTTGTGTCGTATAAAATGTGTCAGAACAAAATATGGAATATCTAATAAAATATCTACTTATCTTATTTTAATATTTTTATACACTAGTTGACGGGCGGAATATGCAGTGAAAGACATGAATCCATTAAAAAAATACTTTATATTCCAGATACTTGGGTAGCATATCCGCGTTCAGTAATAGCCGGATTACACTGACAGCACATTAATGCACACTCGACTTTCGTGCAGATCGACAGCGGATCGCGCCGTTCGTTAGTCGTCGTTCGTGTTGTCCGACAACATATCGATGTGTATCGATATCGTGGCATGTGGAGAAAAAAATGTGGACGCGTCTTAGGGCAAAGCGTGATGCTGATGCCGATCCATGTAGGAGCAGATTGGAGAGAAAAAAAAGCAGCTGCAGAGGGAGAAAACAAAGGAGTTTCCGCGATAAGAGCGCGATTATATCGAGCGATCGGCCAAAAGTCGCGCACCGCCTCGATTAAAGAGAGAGTTCGCGACGTGTGGAGCGACAAGGGTCGCGAAAATCGCGGCGCAGATTCGGGCGATAGCGACGAATAAAAGGGCCCGTGTAAACACGGCGAGCGCATAGCAACACGCGGATCCGCGTAATATCGCGATCGGGGGTGATTAATGGCGGAGGCGCGCCATTTAACCACCGCTTTTACATTCCCGACACGGGGGTGGCCGGGGGCGTTGGATCGTGGAGATGCCACAGGATTGTAGAAGAGAAGGGTGGGCGGCGGCGGAGCGGGGGTAGAGTTTCAAGGGAGGCGGTAAGAATAATACGAGGTCTATAAAGGAAACGTAGAATGGCCGTACAGATAAAGTGTGCAGGAAATCAGCCGCCACCCTCGCCGCGCGGGCGCGAGAGAGCGCATAATATCCGTGCTTTATTCCTGCAAATCCTCGCGGCGCGAGCGCGAGTGAAGAAGAGGGGGTTAGATAGCGTATATCACGCGAAAAATATAGTTACATTAACTGCAATTTATAATGGATTTCGCCGCCGCGAATTACTCATTGTTCCGTGAAGCATACGCTTCCCGCGCGCGCGGCGCTCTCTTTCTCCCTTTCTCTTTCTTTCTCTTTCGCTTTCTCTCTCTCTCTCTCTCTCTCTCTCTCTCTCTCTCTCTCCGCGCTTGCTCGCTCTTCTGATTTATACTTCTGGTTTACCGGACTATTAACGCCGCGCAACGCTGTTAATAATCGCCCGGCGGCAGGATCGCGACTTCTCCTTCGACGTCGGCAACGTTCCGATCGACCGGGAGAACCGTGAACTGGCGTTTTTATTCCACCGGAGTCTGCGATAAGTTATTCTCATTTTATTATACGAGCCAACCGCATATCATCAAATGACGTTTCAAACATAGATTATTGGAGTTTGAAGTAGATCTTTCTTCGGCAACAGTGTCGCGATAGTCCTCTCATTACTCTCTCTCTCTCTCTCTCTCTCTCTCCCTCTCCCCCCACCCTCTCTCTCACTATAAAGTATAAATAAATAATAGACGTTTCAAGATATATGTGCAAATTGTATGACGTGAGCTCTCTCGAAAATATACAGACTCGGTCAATTTTTAACTTTGATTCGACGAGAACTTAATATAAATTTTAATAGAAACGAAATGCGCCATGTTGTACATTTTCGTGAAGTAAATTTTAAATCAGTTAATCTGCCGATAGAATTTTAGTCGGACGAAGTATTTTACATACGTTATTAACTTAAGCGCGCACGAGATGGACGATTTTCCGAAAAACATCGCCACGACATGCGCATTAATTAAAAAAATTCATTTTAGGCGAGTTTAATTTTAATAACTAGTATATATCCTCTCACGCGTGCGCGCAAAGGGACGAAAGGAACAAATCCGCTTTTCACGGTAATAATGGCGCATATCCTTTCGCTATCAAGCCACGATATTGCAATTTCTTGCCTGGATCGTCGACTAAAGCGCTCGCGCAACACATTTTACCCGTGCCGGCGTTTTTTCCCCCGGCACCGTTCTCCGGTTAAAGTGATGTGCTGCGCTCGATAAAAATTATTTTCGAATCATTCTAATTTCACTCACTGCAAACGTTAATTCGGCCATGTTGGGTATGTTATTTTTAACGTCGGTATTGGGGTGAATTTATTTAGGGTATTCCGGCTCAATCGAACATGCAATTTTAAGGCCGACGTATATTCGGCAAAGCCTTTGTGACAGCCAGCGAATCACTACCGCGCAGTAATGATTTTTCCAACGATGTTAGTGCGCATATCGTTCGACTTATTAGGGATAAATAGGGGCTATATTTGTAACATATATCGATTATATGCATTAACTAACAGCACGTATAGCGCAACAGTTCGCAAACTAGCGATGTTAATACCACTTCATCAGTCGAACAGAGGAGAGGGCAGACAAAACGGTAAACTATCATCTATTAAATTGCAGAACTTGGAGTCGTTAGACCCCGAGCTTGTGCAAGTTATGCTTTCGGAGCTAAGATCGCGATTTGTCGTAAAAGACCGAGCTCGCTCGTTCGCTTTCTCGCCCGCTCGCTCGCGGCGCCCGCTCCGCGTTAATTAATTTGTTAATTAATTCCGAACTATAGCGCGGCAGTTGGATAATTCTAAAATTCACTTACGACGCGCGCGCAACCTTTAGTTACGAACTAATTTATTATGACGATGGTTTCCGACTGGCAAAGGGACGGGCCGCGTTAAAGCGCTCGCGAGCGGTGATTCAGCCTCTTCCGAAAAATCACACGGCTAACAAATCGCCGGAAGTAATAAGAGGCCATTCCGTTACGTGACACGCTCTACGACTCCGTCGTCGTCGTCGGCGGCGGAACTAAACGCCAGAGTGGTCGTGAGGCGCACGGCTTTTCCTGGTGCTCCGTCTTCTTTTTTTCTCTTTCCTTCATTTCTTTTTTCTTTCTACCTTCCTTCCCTCCTTCGTTTCTTTTTTCTTCCTCTTCGTCGTAAACAAAAATGGAACAACGTGCACGTGCGCAACGCTACGGCGGGAGTCAGCTGTGGCTTAATTAAAAGCGCCGAGTAGTCGGATTATTTTTCTTATTAACCTCTTAAGGACGCGCGCACGCCGCGAATGCGCAATCCACGTTTCGCTGCATCTCTATTTCGCGATTGTACGGGGAACGCATCGTAATTGGGCGCGTCGTATCGCTGATGCCACAAGAGGCATCTCAACCTGAATCGAAATTTTGATCCTACTTTCGACCTCAACATTCTATTTCGTGTCTATCTTGCCACTCTGAAGCATATGTCAATCTCTTTTGATTCTAAGCCCACTAGCTTTGCTTGAGAAGTCCTCTTTAGAAACTACAAGTGGCATTCCGTGCGTTTCCATTTACAGGCGCTAAGTAGGATTTTAGTTTCCATGTGTTTACACATACACTGATCCTTCAGAATATACAGGTGTTAGAAAGTTCAAGCCCAAAGTAGGACTGAAATTTCGACTAGGGGAGAGGCGTATTCGGCGCGATTCAGCAGTTCTGAATCTATATTCGGATGGACTATGCGAAACGGTAGAATAAAAATGACAATAAGTCGAAGAAATGTGTTAAAGGGTTTATTCACACAAATTAAAACGCTCGACATTACGGAGCAGTGCGAACGCACTTATTTTGTCACCGTAAGCCACAGCGACGGTTTTCGCTGATCAAATATATGTACGACCGCAGTACTCGAAAAGTTAAAATTGTACAAAAATTTGGCGTAACATTCATTACAGTGAAATACATTCGTAGTTAAAATTTCATACGATTTATCTGCACCGTTAGTGAGAACTTTAATACTGAATATCGTACATTTACGATTTTATACGTATAACCTCTTATGGTAGAAGCAATTTAAATGACCATTATTCCAGTGTAACTTCGTAAAAAGCGATATCCATCCAAATGAAAAACTTATCGTTATAAATGTTACATATTAGGAAACGCGGTATGAAAGATAAAGTGGGATTCGCCACACTGTTTTGCTGTAGTGGTCGATTGCACGCCGGAAAATTGCTGTTGATTATGCTTTGAGTAGCATTGTGTGTACTGAGTGAAACATAGCAAGACAGTATCGTGCAATTAGTTTGAAATTTAATATTTGGATAGTGAAACATATATATGAAAATGTAATTTTATGCGAATTTCTGAATAGCTCCCTTGATGCGTTCTGAAAATACGTACTTAATGAATAAATGTAGTCCACGTCAGTTTTTGTATTAATTCCAGAGACGTTTTTACTTTATAAGTGTGACGAAAATTGATTTCTTGATGCATACTTGATCAGGACTGAAGTGGGAAATCAGATCCGTGTCTCCTAATGAAAAGAAAAAAAATAAAGAAAAACAATCATAAGTAGATATCAAGGTCGGTTATATATTTGTCACGCTATATGGTCTTTATTTAGCTAATATTGAAATATCCCTCTGCCTTCTGCGGCGTCTCCGAGCCGCAGTAGATGCAGGTGTGCTTTGAGTCGCGAAAATAGCGAACGGCATCTCGCGCGAAGCGAACAGCGAAGCGCGATAATAAGTAACGAATGTAGGTCAACAGGAAAATTTCGGATAAAACGACCCGGCTAATTTCGGAGTATTATCGCCGAACGTTATTTAAAAAGCCGCGAACACGTGTGAGTGTGACGGGACACGGTTTGCATGCCTAAAAAGGAAAAAATTCGTTATAGGCTGATCTTTCCAGTTGTTACTTTAAGATAACAATTTAATAAGTCTACGACGACGACAATTCACTTGCAGTTCCACAATTACGCCGCGGTTTTATCTGTTTTCTACACATCGAATTCTTCAGATAAAAAGTTCTTGGAAATTTCCATCAGATTTCTTTTCCATATCTTCTACTCAAAAATTTATCTCGAAGAGTTAAAGAAAAAATGACTAGAATAGAAGAAAGAACAGAGCATTAATTCTTTAGGTTATTTAAAAATTCCTCAAAAAGGAGAAAAATGAAAAGTTCCACGTTTCTCTCGATATTCGACTTCGTCGATTTTGTCGTTGAAATTGTCAACCGCGAAGATTTCCCCTCGATAAGCCCCTCGGCGGCTAAAGGGTTAACGCTTACGACGTCGTGAAGGATACAAGCGACGATCATTGAAAAGCACTCCATCGGCATGACGATGGAAAATTCACTTGCAGTTCTATGAATGCGATGCGGTTCTATCTGTTCCTTACTTAGCGAATTTTCCAGATAAAAAGTTCTTGAAAATTTCCGTCAAATTTTCAAGAACATATCTCTCTTCAAAAATTTTCCGCGTCTGCTAAGAAAATTATCTCTAAGAGGCAGAGAAAGAATGACTAAAATAGAAGAGAGAACTGATAGTTAATAATTGATCTAAAAATTCGCCGCGAAAAAGTACAAGTTCCACATATTCCTCTCGATATTCGCCTCGATATTCGCCTTGGCTGATTTCGTCGTTCGAGATTGTTAACCGCGGCAGATTTCCCCTCGATAAGCCGCGACGTGGCGACTAAAGGGTTAACGTTTGCGGCATCATGAAGGATACAAGCGACGATCATCGAGAAGCGCTCAGACGCGCACGATCGTATATTATTTGCAATGTCCTGAACATGACAGCGACTGCGAACGAGCGGCCGAGCGCGACTCACGCCACTCGTGATTTTATCCTCGCGGCTAGCGCGAATAGGCTTCGTTTTCCACGCGACTTTAACCTTCGCTGAAAGTGCGGGAAGCGCGACGGCCGGATGGCGCGTCTAATCATACCTCTCGTCGCGGCCGACGTTAATTCGATAATTATGCTCAGTTACCTGTTGCGTCGTTTGTAGCGGCGGATTTTTCGATGCGCGCGACTGACGCAACGTCGGAGTGCCGAGGCCGCGCCGACGACTGAACCGGAACGTGCGCTTCTACGGAATGGCCGGGGCGATCCTTTATTTTTCGCGCGTTGTTTCGGCGACCGCTCGCCGAAAATTCTCGGTCGGTATCGTCACCTGGATGGAAAACACAACGACCGACGAGTATTCGAGGAGGGCGAAAAAAAAAATTTCGCCACCGTGACAAATGTCGACAAAGCGCGCCGGAGCCATCGATTTAAATTGTCCATAAAATAAAACATCAAGCGGCCGCGGGAGACAGGCAACAATACAAATGGAACAAGCTTACCCACTTGTCAGTCAAAGGACAGTGGTGACCGAGCGCGTGGTTACACAAGAAAAAGGCACTAGCCGCGAGTTACGCCATCGAAATTGGTAAAATAAAATATTTTTTCGCCTGTCTCTTTTTTCTCTCGCTCACTCTGTCGCCGCCGTCGGATGGGCCCTCTTTTTGCAGCGAATGCGTGTTTTTCTCTTTTTCCTTTTTTTTTTTATATATTTCAAGCGCTCCGCCCTTTTTATCCTTAGATTATTTCCCAAAAAAATATCCCGGGAACGTTCCGTTAAGCGCGCGCACGCACCGCCATGGAAATCTCGATCGAAACAAATGAACAAATGAACCGGAAATAAAACTCGCGAGGGAGCACGAAAATAAATTTAAAACGCAAGACGAAATTCATTTGCGCGCGCGCCCGCTCGTGAAGAAAAGGGCGAGGGGAAATAAATTTAACTTAATTCGGGAAACCGACAACGCGCGCGCGCGCTTGGGCGAATTACATTGCGCGCCGCTCGACGGAGAGTCAAGTTCGCGAGTCGTCGCAGCTTTCGGCACGATGTTCGTCAGCTGTCATGCTCGGTGATTAAAATATGACACAATACGTCCATACATTTGATTTAATTCCGCGCTCGAGCGTGCACCGCCATAACACTTTCCGCTTTTATCCCGGGAAAATGTCGATATACGTATATGCGTGTACGTGTGTGCACCAACACACACACATACTCGCATGCGTATCGAGACGACCTTGTGATACGATAAACTAAGAGTGGAAAATTCTGTGCCCATTCTTTTGCCGAGGACAAAACGTTCACGGCGATAATGGCGATTTGTTCCGCGGCACTTTCCAAAGTGCAATCAGTGTATTCTTCAGTAAAATGTTATATCTAGTGGTTCAGTTACATGTATAACGCTGCAATCAGTAAAGTCTCGTTGATTGGATCAGTTAACAATTGTGACTATTCCCATTATTGATGCGCTTTGCGAGCAGACAATGTCATCGCACATAATGGCATGAAAGCCGTTAATTCTGCCGTCACAAGCATAGAAAATCGGTTTTGGTATAACGTGTAACGAACTTGTATATTATATATTTTGCACAATGAAATTTTACTTTCACTGATAAAATAACAAAATCAGTGAGAAGTAAAGTGGGAAGCGGTAATGAGCGTGTGCTTTTTTGTCTTCTTTTCTTGTCAAGAATTGAGCGTACTCTCATCAAGCTCGCCTTATGTGTTTTGGAGAATAAATAAATCGTCGAAAACTTGTAATATAGTAGTTGCGGATGTGCCATGCAATGTGTAAACGTCAGAAAATCCGAAAATGCTTCTGGAGATAATTCGACCGCGTGCATGTCGTCATCTAGTCGGTGAAACGTCGCTCGCGATCGACCTAGTTAGCGTACCGCGTAAAAATCGTACCGCAGCGTTTGCATATTTTACAGCTGGGAAACGAGAAAACAAACGTCCACCCCTTTTCTTTCGCGGCGCCGACACAAACTGCGCCACGTACAGAGCACAGTTGAAAAACGCAGATTACCTAGGACGCATGAGAAAAAGATGATACGTATTGTCAACACGCGGACAATGTGGAATGTGGAAAAATATTATTTTCTCACGCACTGGTGCGCACACCGACCCGGCGTGAGAAAGCGCGAGCGAGAGTAATCCTCTTGGACGTTTTCGGAATCGGTACCTAACGACAGCTCAATTTTACGAATTCTGCGAGCTGCACGGATCGGCAAACAGAGTTCGCGAAATATTCGATATAAAACCGTCCATTTCGCCCGCGGAATCGCGCGCAACAGCTTCCTCGATTGATCCGTATTTTAATCCGATCAGTTAGTGCACATTCGATCCGCTCGCGCGTGTACCTCTTCGGCTTCGGACTTGAAAATCTTTCGAAGATCACCACCGTAAGAGACGATATCTATGTACTCCGCCGACTTCTCTCTCTCTCTCTCTCTCTCTCTCTCTCTCTCTCTCTCTCTCTCTCTCTCTCTCTCTCTCTCTCTCTCT
>NW_022639598.1:820895-831796 GCF_010583005.1 Odontomachus brunneus
TCTCTCTCTCTCTCTCTCTCTCTCTCTCTCTCTCTCTCTCTCTCTCTCTCTCTCTCTCTCTCGCTCTCTCTCTCGCTCTCTCTCCCCTTCTCTCTCTCGCTCTCACTCTTTCCCTCTCTCTCTCTCTCCCTTTCTCTCTCTCTCTCTCTCGCCCTTTTCAACTGCTTCTGTCTCTCTTTCTCGTTTGCCCTTCACAGTCAAGAAGCTACGAGATTGGATTCTCGAAACAAAGGGCCTTATAATATATGTATTACACGAGTTCTCAACTTGTGACAGTTTCCTGAATAATTTTCGAAGTATCTCCCCGCTCGCCCGCGACTGAGACGTACGCCATATAATCTCGCATATCTCTCTTCTTCTGTCTCTCTGTCTCTCTCTCTCTCTCTCTCTCTCCCTCTATCTATCTATCTATCTATCTATCTATCTCCCTCTCTCTCTCTCTCTCTTCCTCCGTTCTTGCCTCTCTACCCTCACTCTCTCTTTCTTTTTATACATATGTACATGTACACATATACACACGTGTATATAACATGTATAGATACGTAGACGTGTGTGTAGGTGTGTCTATACGTACACGTAAAATATTTAATCGTAAACTCGATTTGCTACATACGCGAATCACCTAACGCGCACGATTTCACTCGGCAATCCTGCCGGCTAGCGCGGCAGCTAAAGCACAAAAGCTTCATACGCTCTCATCCGACTTTAAGTTTTTATCCGTGACGCATATATATATATATATATATATATATACACACACACACATATATATATATATATATATATATGTATTATATATATTCCTGGTTCACGGGCACGCCGCACTTCGGCGTGTCGCATCGCGCCGGAATCCGGTCGTATTCTCTTTTCCCGTTCGACGATAATATTTAATTTAATTCCGCAGCAGCTTCCCCCGGACGCGCGCCGTAAAAATCTTTTATGCCCCTATAAAGGGGGAGAAAAAAGGAGAAATAGAGAAACGAGAAAAAAAGATGCACGGGCGCTGCGCATACACCCGCGGCCGTACGCGCCGCGACGTTGTGATTTCCGTTTAATCGGGTATTGCGATCCGCCGCACAATTTTTCCGCACCCGCGGGCTCTCTTTTAACGCCATCGCGAGCTTTGACGTACAGATCGTGACGTTGCCGCTCGGGTAGGGAAGCACGGTGATCCCCCGTGCTATCCAGTGTCGAAGCGTATTTCGAGTTAACGTTGAAATAGTTGTAACGATAAGTCAAATCCGATCTGCAGTCACGTTCTCTCAGCATGATCTTCCAATCGTTCCCAACAGTGTGTTAGTAGAAGCTGTGGTCGCTTTAACAGTTATGTTTATAGCTATGCATGTAAACTAACAGATATAATCTGTAAAGGATACACAGTACCATTTCTTTTACGAGACAATTGTATGCTGTACATCCTGAGTCGATATTTCGGTCCTACAAAAACTCCGCAGATTCCGTCGAATTTGGAGAACCAATGGGGAATTATTTCTGTTATATAAAAGAAAAATATTCTAACCACAATATTCTTAAGGTCAGAGGAATTTCGTTTTTCATGTACAATACAAGTCTCGTTATTAATAGAAATTCTTTCGAAAGCATTCTGCTTCAAATAAACATATTCCTCTTGATTCAAAAAGAATGTCTAGTAGATTTTTTATTAATAACCCACTTGATGAGAAAAGGAATACTCTTTCGGTAAAAATTCTCGCTTAAAATATGAGATTACAAAAAATTGCACCTTGCAACTAGAGTTTTTTGTTTTGGGTGTAGTATTATATCGCGAGAGACAGAGAGATATTTTCCATTGATCTTCTGGACTACACAGTATTTATGTATTTATTTATTCCTTATTCTTCACCGAATTAAATTAAAAAAATTTTTCTCGAGACACTCAACACGATACGTTGCCGTATTTCTCAATGCATTACCTACAATGTAATCCGTTTGAATCGAAATCGCCCTGCATATCGTAGATTTATCTACCAGTTTGAGAAAGACTCAATCTATTTTTCAATACACCGCAAAATTAATCCGTAACACACAGAGGAACGATCGTTCCCTCATTGAAAGTGGGACAGTCTAAGCTTCCAAATGCAATTTGTTGCACGTCGCTAGCACTTTGTACGCGCTCTTATCAACGAGTGGCATGTATCGTGCCCGCTGGACATTGTAGTGCGTCGCGTCTTCGGCCGAGCGCGGCGCCATTCTCGGGGAGGCGAAAGGTGTCAAGTACATTACGCGCGAACGCACTACAATGTTGCTAGGCACGTGCCGCACAGGTCGGCAAAGGACCGCATGCCGCTTGTGGAAACGTCAAACCTTCAAACGTCCCTATCTCGACGAAAAATCGACCTACGAACGTGAAACAAACGCCACTCTGCTCGGCACGCGGCTCGCGGTCTCGCTGGTCACACATGTGCTCTAGTCATGACGCGTGTTCACCTGCACGATTGTGACACGTGGTGTACGTGATATATTGCTGTACAAAAATATCGCAACCTGGGAAAGAATTGGCGAAATCGTACCAGTCTTTTAACAAGTGGACCTGTCCGAGTGTTGCACTCCGATTTTGATAAGCTTTTAACATGCTGCAGTCTAGGTTTAAATAAAAGACACATATCGCTTTATACGCGCCCATATGGCCGGTAAGAGGGTGAAACACCCTCTTGAAAAAAAATCGATTTTAATATTTCTGATGACGTTTCTATCGAAACGGTAAATAATACAAAAAAAAGTTTCAAATAAAAGTTTTATGGGTTTTAATGACCTTTATAACAATGCACTCAGATTTTACAAAATTAAGGAGGGAAAAAGGGATTTCGAAAAAAATGATATTTTCAAAAAATCTGAGTGCATTGTTGTAAAACTCACTAAAATCCATAAAACTTTTATTTGAAACTTTTTTTTGTATTATTTACCGTTCCGATAATATTCGCTCAGAAATATTAAAACCGATTTTTTTCAAGAGGGTGTTTCACCCCCTTACCGGCCGTATGGGCATGTATAAAATAATATTCTCTTATTTAGATCTAGACTACAGCATATTAAAGGCTTATTAAAATCAGAGTGTAACACTTGGGTAGATTTACTTGTAAGTCGCATATGATTTTTCGAAATGTTTGTATCAAACGCACAAAATGAGATACAATTTCCAAAGTTTCTTGTTTATAGGGTAGACTCGGATAAAATGTCTATACTTTTTTAAAATGCAAAAAAATATTCATTTCTTATTGTTATTTCCTAATAGCGTTTGGCACATTGAAATTATTTATTACAAAAATATCAAAGCATTGGCCATCTTATCTGAAAAATTCTTATCTGGCCATAACAGTAAGGAACAAATGACCTATACTATGGCCTATTTTATGTTTGATATTATTTTATATTTATTATAAATATTTATTATATTTATTATATTTTATATTCGATATTATTTTATAAAATAATAAAAAAACATAATTTTTAACATATTTATTTTAGTATAGGATATTTAATACATATTATTTGTAAAAAATATAATACATATATAAAATAGAAATTTCTATTACAAAGTTTAAATTCTAAATGCAATTTTGATCAAAACATATTGCACATAAGATTTAATTACTGTATAATATTGAAAGTAATTTTTGAAACATAACGACTTTCGTTTTATGAACCCAAAATGTGGATGAAAGATGGCGATAGTATTTATAAACAAATAGTGAAAACGAAAATAAAAACTGCATCATATTACAATTTACATACCTTCTTTATGTATCTAACGTTGATTGCGATAGCTTAACTATAATTTATTCGACGTTACAGTAAGTTTTAGTGGACATATGAGAAATTTTACTAGTAGTTGAAAATAAACATATAGTATAATATTTATAATCTTGTTATTTCGAAAAATGTACGCACATATACTACGATCAATATTGATTATCTTTGTTACACAAACGCAATATTTTATAATTATTAGAGAAATTACAGCCAGTGGTCATAATACCCGAGTTTTTACTCTATTTCTCATTGCTCATTTATTTTTTTTCATCTTTACCGTTAGATGGTCATTCATATTTAGTAGTAACAAATTGATGTACAGATTTAGCAAATCGATACGATTTCGACAACACTTCTTCATTTAAGTAAGCTGAGAAAAAAGTGGTAGTCAACGAGACTGGACGGTCGAAATTTGTTCGAATAAACGTTCAGTCGATTGAATAAATTATACAATTACTGCGTGGAATTGTCAATTGATTCAATAATTGAGATTCGATCGACAAATATATCGACGCAGTGTAATGTTGCGTTATAATTTATTCAGTGGACACTGTATTTATTTGAATAAAGTCTGACCGTTTTATTTTTCTCAGTGTATACGAAAATAGAGAGTATCAGAAGTTTCTATCGAATAAAGTGCCAAGTTTCGCGCATACTTTGCTCGAAAAATCTCGCGCCAAGGTTTCCGCGTAATCCGTCATTTCTTCCAGATGGTACGCGCACGATTCCGAAACCTCTCGACCGACATTATGCAACCGACGTCGAGCGCCACTACGCGAGAAATTCACCCTCCGCTAGTACGTCATTTTTTGTAATATACATAATATATTCTTCATATTATATACCTTTTCGAAAAGGATACAGGTAGAATATATACATTTGCAATGGTAAGCCATGCGCCTAAAGTAAGGTAAAAATACACGCGTCTACTGAAGAGTTAAACTACTCTCTTAAAATGAATCATGAAACGTCACTGAAAACAGTAAATATACACTGATTTGCAGTTATAACCCGAGTAGAAATTTATCCAGTAACTGTTCAGGAATTTTTGGTAACTAGTTAGTTTTTAGCCAGTTTTCTTGGCTAGAAATTGACTGGTTTGGTCGACGCTCACTTCGCCAAAAACTGGACAATTTTTACTGGCTGAACTAGACAGTTGAATTAGACAGTTTCAGATTAGTTTTTAACTAGATTTTGATCAATATCTAACCTGTTTATTAGCAGTTTCTAAGCAGTTTTTTACTAGTTTCTATGTAATTTTTGACTATTTTATAAGCATTTTTTATCGGTTTCTGATCAGTATCTATTTTTTTCAGTTTATTAATAGTTACAAATAATTTAACTATATATGTATCGAAACAATAATTTTATTAAAATTAAATTTTTATAATTTTTATTTAAAAAAATTTTTTTCATCTTTAATATAATATTTTACTTTATTTTGGCCAGGAACTAACTCATCAGTAATTTCCTATGTTTTGCAGGACAAAAAATGCACAACATTTCCTTACCATTTTTCCTGTATAGTTTCTGACAAATAACTGCCCCAAAAATACTGAACAGTATTTTCAGAGTTTTTAATGGACAGAAACTGTCCAATATTTACTTACTATTTTTCAGATCTAGTTTCAGACTAGTAATTGGCCATGAAAAAATAGCCAGTATTTTCTGCCAAGTTTCAAAAACTCTCTAATTAATCCTAGCTAATAAAAACTGTATAGTTACTGGCCAGTAATCAGTTTTTCCCTGAGATGTTTCTATTTGGGAAGTTGTTGCACTGAAAGTACTCAGTGCTATACTTATAACTGATATCAATGACTATTCACTGAATCACTTGAAGAGAGTAGGTGTCGGATAAAGACGATGCGGACGCGTCCACGACGATTTCGAGAGATGAATACACGATCGTGTGATAATTTCGAGGTCCAAGCGCGAAACGCCACGTCTGTGTACATCAGTATCAGATCCCGGAGTTACGACGCAATGTCGCGTGGGATCAGAGGCCGTGTGTGTACAACGCAGAGCCGTATATGTATGATACTTACTCGCAGGCGAGCGCGATTGCGCCCGTATAGATAGGAATCTGGTCGCTCGCACGCAATTTTATCTGGCAATCGGGCGCACATCATGCGTGAACCTTTACGCACTTTTATCCAGCCAGCTGATCGCTCTATTGGCGACGTGAAACTGGATTGTCGACCTAACCCCAATCGATGTTCTCCCCTGCACGGTCGTTCGCGTCCGAATGATTATGATCAATTAGCCGCGATATCGTTCCGCCATGTGACAACGCCAATAAAAAAAGATCTCTAGTTCGCAGAAGACCGGAGAAACGGGAGTGTTGCTCAGTAAAGTCATTCGGTAAAGAATACCGTCCACGGAACTCGAATAGCTCGCAGTAACGAAATACGGATATACGTGCTCGATTAAATATAGGGTAATCAATAGACACGGCGGAACGAGAGAGATGCGACGTCGATACGTAAAGAACTCGGGATGTAAATTCATATTCTGTTACCTTTGTATCGTTGAACGTGAGGGAATCCAAATAGATAGCAACTTTATCACTCGACTGGTAAAGCTTCAATCCCTTATAAATGGCTCATATGACATTCATATTTATGATATCGCATAGAATGACGAAATACGAAAAGAATCGTCTAAAATTTGTTGCAAACATTATATCATATAAAGTGTACGGAAAAAGTTTTTATATTGCCACAGCTAATCACATGCATTTGGCTGAAAATATATTTGTGATGTCTGTAACTAAAAATTTGTTGCTATATATATATATATATAGAGTGTCTCACACTCTCCTTCGGGCATTTTGTGAGGACGTAGAACAGGTTGAGGTAAACATAAAAGTCCTATACCGTTTGGCGATATTCGTAATAATTATCGAGATATTAATTGTAGAAAATTTGTGAATGATCATGCAGGATATGGTAAATGAGTTATAATAGCGACGACTACCGTCGTGTACTTATAATTTAAGTCAAATTGAACAAAAAAGTCCTCTACCATTTTGCAAATAATCACATAGATTTTTAATTATTAATTAAAGAAGATGAGTGCATTATCACGCAAAATCGTGCAATAATCTTCTTTAATTAATAATTAAAAATCTATATGATTATTTGGAAAATGGTAGAGGACTTTCTTGTTCAATTTGACTTAAAGTATAAGTACACGACGGCAGTCGTCGCTACTATAACTCATTTACTATATTCTGCATGATCATTTACAAATTTTCTACAATTAATATCTCGATAATTATTGCGAATATCGCAAAACAATATAGGATTTTTATGTTCACCTCAACCTGTCCCTACAAAATGCCCGGAGGAGAGTGTGAGACACCCTGTATATATATGTGTGTGTGTGTGTGTGTATGTGTGTATAACTGAAACTTTTGCTATTACATCGATAACTCAATATACTGGCCTACTGATAACTGCACTTTTAAGTTATTCATGTGTTATAACGAGATTCAGTTATCATATTATGCGAATTCTTGCTACAGCAGCTAATCTTTTTTTTTTATGTGCAGTGTGGAAATCTGAGTGTAATTTTTAGCAAATCTGTTAATGTAATTAAAAGAGAAATTAGATTATTGATTATTTATGTAAATTTAATTATTAATTCAATGTAATATACCTGCTGCATATAAATGTAATTAAAAAAGTTGTAAAGTTTCCGATTGTCTCACGTGATAATCATAAAAGTCTATCTGGGAATCGGTCGATCGTGAGCGTATTTATTCGCGTTATATAATAATTGCGGGAGAGAAAGGGAGAGAGAGAGAGAGCGCCATCTCTTAATCGCGAGGCCGCGCGCGTGCGTCTAGCAATCGCGTCGCACGCTTAAAAATCCGCCGCCCGCTCCGCTTTTATCCACTCGCGCGCCCCCTCTGATTTATGTACTTCTGATTTACTGGACTATTAAAGCGCCGCGCAACACTATTAACCCTTCCCACTTTATGGTCCTTCCACATATATTTTTTCTTCCCTGAAAAATTTTTTACCAATTAACGTTTAAACACGATGTAAAGCGTACCGTGAGAAACGATTTTAAATTAAGTTTCAAAATTAAATGTTTTAATTTCGAAAAAATCTGTTCGGCGGAAACTCTCAAAGAGCAATATGAAACGATTGCCGAGACAGAATATCAGTGGTAGGGACATGTGTGCGCGTGTATTCATTTTCTATATTTTTTATACATGTACAAAGTGGACGCTTTGAAATTTAATAATATGAGTCGTAAAATTTACGGGGACCACGTTTTTTAATTGTTAATATAACGAACTGCGTCGTGTCCCCCTTCCCGCCCCCCTTAAAAAATTAACTCCTGGGAGCAACCAATGCTCGCGCGTAAAAAAAAAAAAGAGAAAGAGAGAAAAATTGGCGCGCTCAAAAGATCGAAAATTGAAACGCGTTTTTGGGGCGAGGAAGGTTGGCCGTCTCCCGTCTCTCTCCTCTCCTCTCATCCCCCGCCTGTCCTCGATCGACGCGCCTAAAATCCGCCTCTCGCAGCCTTTATCGGCACGAGGCGTGAAATCCGCCGACCGGATCTCATGATACCGCACTCCACCGGCCCCCGCACGGTCGATGATCCTAATTCGTTTCGACGTTCGCCCTAGAGCCGGCACCTCCGCCAACGCACGTACGCGCGCGGCACATACATCGCTCGCATACACGCGGTATCCACGACGCGCGGCGGGGGCGGTGGCGGCGACGGGGTCGCAGGCACCGGGGGCGGGGGTGGGGATAGGGGACGAAGGGGTGCAGACCGGGCGGAAATTCCGGCCGCCGAGCGATCAGTTTTGCGGATGCGACGTATCCGGTGATTTGGCATTGTTGCCCGCGGCGCAGCGTCAATGGACGCACGCAGGTAGAACGCGAGCGAGCGCCACGCTCACACACTCGCACGGATGCACGCGCGCGGCTCCGTGTCATCGCCAGGTGGATCCTCCTTCCAGCTGTACCCGCGTGCGCGTCCATCGCGCGCGCGCCGTTTTTTTTTTTTTACTTTTTGTTTTTGAGTGTGGTCTCTCTCTCCCTCTCCCTTTTATCCTCTGGCTTTATCTTTGTCTTTTTTTTTAATGGGGAATAGTGGAAATGGGTGAACGAATGTGTGACGCGGGAGGGAAGGAGGGAGGGAGGAAAAGAGAGTCGAGAGGGGAAGCGTTTCGTTTTCGACCAATCGAGTTACGTCGTGGAACCACCTCTTTGAAGTCTCGCTCGGAGTGAAGATACCACATCACTCTAGATCGACGACTTCAAAAGGTACCACCTTTTTGAAGTTACGCCCGACGCGCAGTGATACTGACCCGGACGGGCCCCGCGGGACTACTAGACCACTCGCCATTCGAAAATCGAAATTCGGAAGTCAGTTCGATTTAGGCTCTGTCTCCTCCTCTGGTTATTCTCGTTAGCAGTCAAGTCCCGGCGCGTTGCCGCCGCTCTGCTGCCCTCTTGGCTCCCGTATATACGCGGCCTACGCTGCGCCTCTCCCACGCGGGCGCGGGTATCGATTTTCTAGTTTACACCCGCGGCAACGGCCTGAATACGAATAGTAAAACAAAAGAGGAGGTTTTAATTTTATATGTATCGTTGTGGAAAATATAACGTGAGAATCATATATACAAAAACAGAGATACACTCTTTAGCTGTGTTTCTCTCTCAACCTCTCTCTCCTGTCCTCTTATTCATGCGATAAAATCGATACGGACATTTGGGAAAGAAAAGAAAAATTTCGGATTTTCGACAATACTCCTTTTTTTGTCAGCGTGGAGTCACAACAATCGATGATCCATAACTAATTAGGTAACATTAACCAGAGAGACTTTTATGATTATCATGACGTGAGACGGTCGATATTGGAAATCCCGTAACTTTTTTAATTACATATATGAAGCAAATATATTGAATTAATTAATAAGTTTACACTATATCATGATGTAAATTTTTTGTTACAATGCAGCGACAGACTTACTAAAAGCTACATTCAGAAGTTTATCTTACATCTTACATGACATCGTTTTGAGCAAAGAGTGACGCCAACATGTGCCCCATTTCTGAGCAGTAAAAAATGTACTTAAAATAGGAACCAAATTAAAGGCCTTGATGGACTGATTACTAAAATATAAGTTTTAGAGTCACCCAGTGTACCGTTCCAACATTACGGCCCAGAAAGTTTCCAAATTTTAAGCTACTTTCTTTATGTTTCTTTCATTTAATTTCAAAAGTTGAATTTTATTTGATCTAGCTTTCAAAATAGTTAAGCAAAAGCAATTTGAATATTTCTAATGTTTTTGAATAGGTTAAGGTGCATTTTCCTATGCACTTCATATTCCAAAATTAATCGGAAGTTGATGTTCTAACTGAAATTTTCTACTTCCAGTCAGTTTAGAACACGGAATTTATACCATTAAATTCTTTATTTATTAAATGTAGCATTTTGAATTTTTAAAATCCGTTAAGTTTTAAAGAAACATCAGTTTGAAAATAGTCTAAAATTTGGGATCTTTTTGGATCGTAGTGTTGGAACGGTACACTAGGCGACTCTAAAACTTATATCTTTGTAATCAGCTTATCAAGGCTTTTAATTTGGTGCCCATTTTAAGTACATTTTTCACTGCCCAGAAATGGGGCACATGGCTTATGCACCATTGGCATCACTCTTTTTACGATTTTTTTCGTATTTCCATTTCGTCGTTTTATGTAATAAATATGAGTATCACATAAAGCACTCATAGAAAACGCGATCTTTAGAAATCGACTGGTAAAGTTGTTGACAAATTCACGTTCACCTGCCTCTGTCTCTCCTTTCCATTTTTCTCGGGTCACATGCGTGCGTTCAATCGAGCAATAAAAAACAAGGTTATCGTTCCAGGATTAAGCCACGTCGCACACCACCGTCGCACACCACCGTCGCGATTAGATCTCTTGTAAATCTACACTCGCGTGCTGCACTATAAACAGCGTAAACCGCGTAAATATAATCTGTATTATCAGAGGCATCGTACTTTGCGCGTCGACGCGGTGGGTTTATCGGTGGCTCTTTATTGACGATATTGGCCACACACGGACTCTCTCTCTCTCTCTCTCTCTCTCTCTCTCTCTCTCTCT
>NW_022639598.1:833254-844251 GCF_010583005.1 Odontomachus brunneus
CTCTCTCTCTCTCTCTCTCTCTCTCTCTCTCTCTCTCTCTCTCTCTCTCTCACACTCACTCACTCGTGCTCGCTCTCTCTGTCATCTTTGTTTGTCGTCGACGAGAGTTTGATGGTCGACGAAGGCACGGGCCATGAAAGACGTGGTTCACCATCGACGATAGGTATTAGCCGGTAGCCAACCGTTGCTCGCGTTTATGACCTTTCCGGTATATATGTTCTTATCTCCTCCGTTACCACCACCATCACCAGCGCCATCTTCTCCTCCTCTTCGTGATATTTAAACATTCTCACTTTGCAGTCAGACTCGCGCTTCTGACAAATGTCATGCACCCCATCGGATTTATTTATTCAGAGCTTCGATTTCGAACTCGTCGAAAGAAAAAGAGAGAGAGGCGGAATTCTTCATTCCTGTGAAAAATCCAGATCCCAGACAGTAGAAGAATAATAAAGCCTTCCCGAGCCGGATGCCGAACGGACGTAATAATCGCCGTCGCGCTTTGGTAGCGCGGGAGGGGTTGAAGAGGGCGGAACGAAAAACGGTCGCTAAGTTAATTAATCGATGATTACGTGCGATGATTGCCGTTAATTAGTGGCGTTTATTCTAATGTATTAATTAATTATTGTTTACACAAAACCTTCCCTCCCTCGCCCGTCATTTAGCATTATTGCCGGCATGATGAGCGCGGCAATTTTATACTGGATTATGCAGTCGACGTGCGAGCGCTTCCGCGCAAACGTCCGTTGTTGAATCGATCGCTCGTGCAAAAATTATCCGGCTCGTCCTAAATATTCATTCGATTGCGCACGACGGCGACGAGGACGAGTCCACGTTTCGCGATCTCGCGAGAAAGTCCCGAGAAATATCTGAAAATGATAACGTAGCGTAGCGCAGCGCTACGTCGCGCGACTGATAACGCGGTGCTCGCTATCGACGGATCAGAGCGTCCCTATTTACCATGAATGGTAATCAGACTCGCTATCGCCGCGCCGGATGAGGACTCCCTCGCTCGTACGGCGGAATGTAGAATTTACGTAAATTCCCCCTTCCTTCCGCCGCTTTCCGCTTGGATTCCGCGGGAGCCGGCAACTTGCACAATCCCTCCCTGCCTGCCCTGCCTGGCTGCCTGCCTCCCACTCGCCTATCGTGCCGCCCTCTGCGCAAGATGGAATTTTTCTCAGATCTGCCCGCTGAGTCCGAAATTTCCTCTTATTTGCAGTATTAATAAACTGCATACGGCGCCCAATGCATATACGATATGCGGCGCTTTGTTTATTCCAACGATCGTTATGAAACCTGACTGCAGCCGGCGCAATAGTCGAAAATTTAACTCCCCGTGTGCCGAGCAAATGGGGGAAAGGTCGACGTCCGTTCCTTTAGATCATTGGCTGTAGGGGCCCGCCGGAATTTGGATGCGGCGACTGAAAATTCTCGGGGAGAACGATCGCGGGGTTTTTCTTTTTCTCGGTGAAAAACGCGGATTAACTGAAAAATATCAGTTGATTCATGCAGCCAACGGAGTGGCACGTCGTTTTTCGATCTTTCGGAATCCCGAGACCTTTCCATGAAGTGAGAAATAAAAAAATGGGCACTGTCAGTTTCGCACAATAGATACTGTGTGTTCAATAGAGACGTTTCGCCCATTTTACGTGGATCAACACGAGAATGGGGCCACAATTAGCGCAGTCAATACGTTCCGCGCGCGTTTTCCCTCCCTCCCTCACCATATTTTTGTGGTTTCTCCTCGCGGGTTTTCCGTTTCGTCCGAAAAGTTGGCGACTACGGAAGTTCTCTCGCTCGCTAGCTAGCGCGCGCGTCGGGCTCTTCAATTAAACTTTTTTCCCTCTCGCGAGTGCCTCCGCGCGAGGAAGCAGCGTGGAAGCAACGAGAAGAAAAGCAGGAAGGAGGAGAAGAGGCGAGAGCAGGCGTAGAATGTGTTCTCTACTCTCTCTCTTCCTCTCTCTCTCTCTCTCTCTTTTCTCTCTGTGCTTCTCTGGCGTCTCGTGAGGATCGCGCTTGCAGGGATGCGCTTGGTGACGCGGCCGTTATTTACCGGGCGACTGATCGCATCGTCGCGTGGCTCTCTCGGGTTCTGCGAGCTCTATTACGAGGTTGGGAAGGCGACGGGGAAAAACGACAGGAAGAACAAGAGAGGAAGTGAACGGCAGGAGGAGAAAGAGAGAGAGAGAGAGAAAGGGATGGTATTCCATTACCCCGTCTGTTTGATCCCAGAGCGCTTCCGGTGTCCTTGTGTCGGGCATCGATTCTCGAGCCCACCGCCTGGCCCATCCTCCGCCCCCACGCATCCCCCATGCCTCTTGTCTGAGGTATTTAAAAGTACGGCGTCCCGTGGAGCGCGCGAGCGGCAATAGGTATCCATTTGCGACGGACCGTAACATCCGTTCCGCGCCGTGCGGAAGGAAAAGGACTCTGCTAGCGTAGAGTAGTTCGACGTCGATTACTAGCGAGAAATCAATCGCAGACAAATACGCTCTCGTCGCCGCTTGCTGGTTTCGCTCGCTCGCTCGCTCGCTCGCTAGCTAGCTCGTTCGCTTTATTTACGACTAGACGAGGCGAAGCGACACGATGCCGATGCATCCTGCCAATGTATATCTGTGTATATATATATATATATATATATATATATATATATATATACACACGCAGCGCTCTCTTCTCCCGAAGGCCGAATCCTACGAGCGTGAATTTAGGGAGGACCGTAAATCGCGTTGCGGACGGTATCTTAATTAATAGAGATTCGTCCAACCCGTTGCAATTTAATGGTAAATAGTTGTGTACCCCACTCTTTCGTCGTTTTATCCTTAACTTATCGTTAGCGATTCGCGTGACTTTGGCGCTTCCACTGCGCCGGGGCGCCGAATAAATGACGCTTTAATAACAGCAGTAATAATAAATTACTTCGGTAGCGCGTGAGTAATTAATGGGATTTCAACGATATTAATTTTATAATTTTCGCGAGTGGAATAGGAAGCGCGAGAGCAACTACGAACAACAGTTTGAGAGTGCGACGGACGATTATCGCGCGTCTGTGAGATCCCGCGGTTGGATTAATCAACGATATCGAGGCGCGTCTTTACGCGGTGCGATTTAAAGAGTCGGTGATGAAAACTCATCCCCCTCTCCTCTCTCTTTGCTCTCAGAGCGAGATTCTAATCTTCACGCCGTTGAGAGGCTTTGCGTGCGGTGCTTCTCCATCGCGAAAATCGCACACACACGAGGCTCGCCACGACGACATCGGGATACACACCGGTGGACTTCCCAAGTGGTTCCGTTCTCGTAATAATCGTGATACGCGGCTCGACGTCCCACATAAAGAACTCGTCCGAGTGTTTGTTTTCGTAGAAAAATTGTGAGCGCCGTAGTGTGCGCTACCGCCGTGTTTTCGTGCGACCGGAACTCGCGAGAAAGAGAGAGAGAGAGAGAGAGAGAGAGAGAGAGAAAAGCGAGAAAGAGAAAGAGAGGAATTGTGCACATGGCTGTGAGCTTTGAAACATTTATGCGCTTCTTATTGCACGAGTGCCACTGTGTTCCTTCTAAGAAACGAATACGAGTATGCGCTCGTTCGACTCCGATACGTGTAGCAACGCGAGTCCGTGGCGACGAAACCCTTTGCTCGCGCAAAGGGTGAGCGAGCGAAAGGGTGGGCGATGCGATTTAAACGCGATTACTCATAAATATGAAACTTCGCCATTTTCGCGGCGTTCTCTCTCTCTCTCTCTCTCTCTCTCTCTCTCTCTCTTTCTCTCCTCTTCTTCCTCTCCTTCTCTCTCACGTCGGCACTAACGACGCGTTTAACTTTCGCGTGTGTTTACGCCCGTGCGTTGCGCATCGCTGTACCACTCGGTTATTCTGTTTCTTTGCGACGTCGTCGCGCGTACGCGTGTCTCGGACATTTACCTTCTCTTAAGCCGCTGGCTCAAGCATACACACCCATCCGCACACACTCGCATCCGACGGGAGAAGCCGGGAGTAACGAAGTGCCCGCTTTTGTAAGAAGTCGCACGATAAACGCTGCGCGGGCGTATTAATAAGAGAAACGCGTTTTTGCCGCTCGCGTTTCTCTTATTCGCGCGCGTAAATTTTCGTCCGTAAAAAAATGTAATTAGAATTTTTAGCCGCGAAACACGCAAATTAGCTGGACGATCAATCAACGAATCGCTCCTTCGCCGAGCGAATACCCAGGTAAACTTTCACGATATCATGACGTGTGAGAGAATCGATGGTAGAAACTCTGCAATTTCTTTTTATTACATTTACGAAGCAAATGCACTGCACTAAATTAATCATTAAATTCATACGAATTACTCTATATTTATGCACAAAATTTGCTAAAAATTACATACAAATTTTCATATTGCACTTTATTTAATGTATCATTTAAAGTAAATTTTTTCGTATTTTTGTCGTATTTTTATTTCGTCACTCATATGTTATAAATATGAGCGTTATATGAGCCACTTAACCTTTTCAAATCGGTTAATGAGGCTGCTAAAACAAATTAACATACACCTGTTTACTTGGACACATATTCAGAGAGTCTTTCAGTGTCTAATTGAACATTCAGCGAACGTATTTATATTTCAACTGTTCGTTCGCGCATAACATACTCGACCATAGAACTTTCGACTCTCGGAGCTATGCTGTGCCGTTAATGAACTATTTATTCACCGCGATCTCCCTGATTGTTTCGCCAGTTGCAGTTATACGCGCCCTGTATTATCATTGCATATAACAGAATTATTAACGCGTAAAATGTATCTATCACATTATCTCGTCGTTATATGTAACGCTCTGCGATTTACTAGGAGCACGAAAGCAGACGTGCTAGATTCACCATCCACTAGTGCACCGATGCCACTCATTCATTCTCTCTCTCTCCCTCCCTTTTCCTATCTCGTTTTCCCTCTCTCTCTCTCTCTCTCTCTCCCCTCCCTTCCTCTCACATCCACTGCATTGGCTGATGCACAACGCGCTCCTCGACGTTCCCAGCACGCTACAAGAGAAAAGATAACGGGGAACGCGCGGGCGCTGCGGATCCCGAAAGTTTTCTATCGAGTTCGAAATTTTCCGTCGTTAATCGTCGGCCAGCGTAGTGTAGTCGTGTTTCTCTCTCCTCCCTCCCACCCTCTCTTTCTCTCCCACCTCCCTCCCTCCCACCTCTGTGTCTTTCTCGTTCTCTTTCTCTCTGTGTCCTGCGCGCGAGCGCGCCAAGAGATGTTTCTCCCTTCGCTATAATAACAATAATAATAATAAAGGACGACGTAGCCTGTGCTTGCGCCCGCGTTGTCCCGAAGTTCTCTGGAGTGCCCCTCGTCATGCAACGACGCTGAATATGACGGCCGCGGGTCGACGGAGGTCGCATGTCGCGCGGCGATAAGTTGTCCCGTCACACGTTTCCAAGTTCTCACGCCTTTCCCGAGTTAGTTTCCGACCGAGCCGGCGCTTGTCCGTGGAAGGATCGAGGTGGTCGCGGGGGCGGGGGTGGGAGTTTGGAACTGCAAAAAGTCTGCCTAAACGTCGGCGAGACCCCCTTTAAAAAATTAGCGATCGTTAGTAACGCTCGATCCACGTCGAGCGATCCACCTCCTCCCTCTCCCGTCGGCGCCGAAGATCACCGTTCCCTTCTAATAGAGCTGCAATCTATAGGAAGCCTTAAGGGTAGCTCTTGTAGTATAAGAGGTAGGAGGGGGTGAGCAGGGGGTGGTTCAGTTCTCCGGTTTAGTGGTGAACGGCAACGTGTCATTTTCTCGTCGCCGTCTTCTCCCCGCCGCACGCTTTCTAATTCCGCACGCTCGCTCGCTCGCCGGAGATAGTTTACGAGTAGCTGGAAATAACGACGGCCGGTCTCGTATCGATCGTCCTGCCCGCCGAATCCGCGCCGTACGGTGTCTCAATTACGCCTACTGGATCGAGATATCCGTCCCGATATAATTTGTAGCGGACTCGGAAGGAACACGCGGCGCGCGAGGGTTCCTCCGCTCGTTATCTCGATGCGTTCCTATAAATAGGCGGCTTTTATACGCGGGGGCGTTCGGTTATTAGCTTGCGACCACTCGGTGCACCGCGAGATATCGGGTAGAAGCGAAAGAAAACCGAGAGAAAACCGGACGATCTAGGTCTTCTAATTCGCCGTGAACATATGAGCAGACAAGTTTTCATGCTCTTAACTCTTCGCACTCCGAAAACGCTGTAATAATGCTATTCAAAGTGTCCTACAAAACTTGAAAAACATCGCGACGGTGGTTCTAATTTTTTATTTAAAAATATAACTTAATATCTACATTCAATTAATCTAAATATAATCTAAACGCAATCCAAATGGCTAATTTTTAAATTAACTTGAGACCTGAAAAACATTTCTTAACTAAATTTTTAATTACGATAACCTTTCAATGCAGAGGATTAAAAGCCCTCTTAACAAAAATAAAGCCTTCGAAAATGTCCACGATCCCAAAGAAATAAGATTATTTTTACTCAATGTTTCTGAGTAGTTGCAATTTTATCCTAGTATTCCAGAAATATTAGAAATTAATTCGAAAACTTGTTTGTTATAATAATTATATAATATAATATATATGAATATAATATAATATAATTTATATAATATATTAATATTATGATATAATATATATATATATATATGAATTAAATAATAGCTGTTGTTTGTATGAATAATTGTTGTTTGATATAATATATATATGAATTAAATAATAGCTGCCTTATACCTCGTTTTATTATTTTTCCCGTCGCCTTCTAATATGGTTATGAGATAGAGATATATACAATCTCATATTAGAATGAGATTGTAAGTACGCAAAAATATTGAATCAAAATAATTTCTTACTTTTTAAAACTTTGAAGTTTTTTCTCGTATTTCTCGCGCTTTTTAATTACTTGTTAAACGTCTTTCTTTTCAAGTCGATTAAATATTTCAATCGATTTAACATGATTAATTCGAAATCCCCCTCTTTCGGTTCTTGATAAACAGGAGAAAGCCACCGGATTATACAACGCGCGCACCATTTACGACCGTGCAAATATAAATATGTATACGCGTGCTCTCCCGCATGTACAAATTAATATATAAGTTACTCGGCAAAATTGGATGGTCGCATGAGCGCGCGCGCGCGCGCGAAACTAAGAAACTCCGACGGCAACTTTGCCGTCTGGCGCCAATTACGTGTATCAGCCTGTGTGAACACCCTGCTACGTCGCCCTTGTTGCAAACAATGCGAGGCACCTGCATACACGTACATTTATTGCGATCCTTTCTTGTCCCTTTGACTACGTCAGCCTTATCGCTCACGATAGTCTCTATCGCTCTGCACTCTGAGGGCCGTGCGCGTTCCCAGGGTCGCTTTCTCTCCCCATTAGACGTTCATTATCCGTTAGGCATTGCAAACTTATCGCTGGAGAAAAAGAAACGTGGCCTTCGGAAACGTATAAAAGTGCTAGTTCGAAACTTATAGAATTTTTATTGCGGACATACAGAACATATCATGCTGTTATCATGTCTCGTAATTATTCGTAATCATAATGTAGTACCGGCGTCCTCAGCCATCCATTTTCGTCATTTGAAATGCACTCGCATTTCCAGTCGAGTTTCCGTCGAGAAATTGTTCTTTTTGCGAAAAATTGCGCTCGCTCGGAATCAAGCGCATTCTGCCGGAGACTCGCGCGGAACGTGGACCGAGCTCCGTGAAATAACAACGCGTAGATTCCACGAAGGCTCTCGCGAAACGTCCCTGACCGCTCTTCGGCCCGCACACGTGTCACTTCGAAAACAGCACCGGGGCGATATTGCATATCGCCATGCAGCGCGCAGCGCGGTGCATCGCGTCGGTGGCGGGGCATGTTGATACTCGTTGCAGGCAGCCTGCCTGCCTGCCATCCGGACGTTCGACGTTTTCCGGCGAACGTGCGTTGTTTTCGGCCCGACCGGGATATTGGCGGAACAACGCCGGCGACGTCTCGTCCATTCATCCCGCAATGACGCTTAAATACTTGAGAACGCGCGGCGCTCCTCGTTATTGCGTGCGACACAAGCGGGAGAAACTCTGCGACGTGAGATGGATGAGGAATCGCATTGTCGCGCGTTTCAGTGCCTCCCAAACTGGCTCTTCATAGCGCGACGCGAGAAAAGTTGGACGTTCCTCCAACTCGCGTCGCCGCTTTCGCGAAAACGACGCGAAACGCGGGGGAGGGAGAGGAAGCGCGTTTCTTCGGACGCGACCTAAATGCACCGCGCGCGAGAGGATTTTAACGCGACGCGAGATGTAAGTTGCGGAAATTTCAACTGGACTCGTTCCCCTCTCTCTCTCTCTCTCTCTCTCTATATATATATATATATATATATATATATATATATATATATCCCTCTTTCTCTCTTTTATTTACTTATAATTCCAACGAACTTCTTTTTTCCTATCACGACCGCGCAAAGACGAGACCATCGATTTTCGACTTAGTTACTCTTTCCGTTTCTTTGGACTATTACGGAATTAAGATCTAATGCGCGCGCGAAAGAGAGAGAGAGAGAGAGAGAGGGAGAGAGAGAGAGAGAGAGAGAGAGAGAGAGAGAGAGAGAGAGAGAGCAGCTCGTGATTTCACCGCGAGTTTTTCTTTTGCTGAGCGGGGTATTACATTTCTTTTGTTCTTTTTACGTTCTGTTCTTACATCGCGTACATCGCGGCACGTCGAATAATTTCGGCGGAGGTAGATTCTGGAGAACCGTTAAAGCTTTTCTCTTACGTCAGATTTGTCTGCCGCGACATTTTATGTAAATGCCACTCTCGCGCGATGTCACACCGCGAATCCCGGCGCGCGAATTTTTCCCCGTCCCTTTTCTCGGCGAGCCGGAGATACTTTTTGCAGCTATTGAAGCTTTCCCTCGTGTCAGCCGTTTCGCGCGCACGTCGTGCCTTCTCTCTGCCATTGTTATCTCCGGCCCGTCCCGCGAAGCAAGACTGCGTGCTCGATACCGTTTCCCCCCGCGTTGGTCGCGCCATAAAAATTTACTCGCCGCAACTTCCCGTCTCTCTCCCGCGGCGCGGATTTAACGGCCCGATCTTACCTCAAGTGCCGTTACTTCATCATACCCGGCCAAAATGAAGCGCGTCCACGTACTTAATCCCCATTATCTTTTATTACCGTCGACACCCCGGATAAATTTTGATCGGGATACGCGCGACGTACCGAGCTCGCCAGTGTACGCGAACGTGCTTAAGATCGCACGGCGAAATATAGTGAGTTTACTCTAGCGTATTGTTAATTTAACAGCCCGCACGTAATTCATGCCGGCGTCCTGGCCAAACTTCATCAAATTCGACAGGCGATATCGTCCACCTCATTAGCTCTCAGCTCGCCGGATATAAACCATCGTAATGGATTCTCCGTTCAAGAGTTCAACGCGGTGGATATATACGATAATAATATCGTGTTTCTTTCTCTTTCTTTAGTAAATGCGTAGACTTACCAGGTGTACGTAAATTTACTAGTCAATTTGTAAAAGTTGCGTCCTTATGCAACCTCAACCTACAACTTTCCTTACACTCAGAGAAAAAGATATAATCATGGCAGCTATACAAGTAAGATGTATACGAGTTTTGTAGAATTGTAATACACATATAGTTATAAACTATTTTGTAATTATGGCAACCAAAGCTTTTCTCTCTATATACAAAACCTACATGCACAACAATTCCACATATAAAACCCGAATAGTTGTCATTACCATGCTTTTCTCTGGGTGTATATAAAGAAAAAAATTTGATTAGGTACTGACGTGATGTTTAGTTTTAATGAACGCACGAGAGAGAATTGTTTTGGTTGAAGGACAGAATTCGTGATTCTTATAATTCAAATTTGGTTCGAAGAATCAGAAATTCTGTTTTCTTCAACCAACACATATTAATTCGTTACAACCAAACTTTCTTCTTTGTGTATAAATCGTTCATACAACAATTACAATTATTACACAGAATAACGAAATATAAAATACAGAAATATGAAATACAGAAAGAGATGATTTACTCATAATAATATGTCACGCAAAATGTAATACGAAAGTCTGAACATGACTTTCAGTAAATTTCTTGCTGTATCAGTGGTAACAGAAATTTCAGTTATAACATGATGTAAATTTAATGATTAATTCAGTATAATATATCCGTCTCACAAATTTAAAACATGGTGGAGATTCCACCATTAATTGTTTCACGTCGTTGATAATCACAAGAGTCTATCTTTTTAGAGAGCTAAGCCCTAGAACAATAACAAACGTGTGTAATCTATCTCTCTCGTATCGCAAGCGAGAGAATGGTACGCGTACGACATGGTGCGTGCTCACGCACATACATGCGTGCAACGGCGCGTCTCGCGCGTATATATTTCCCGCGACGCGCGCGTATTTCGTTAGCGGCTAACGCGGCGTCAAATTTGTTCCCTCATTTCTCTTTTTTTTTTCCTCCTCTTTTCCGCGACGCGCATTCAGTCGCGCTCGTGTCGAGCTCACGGTGTTGCGGTCTTTCGCGAGCGTTTAAAACACCGCGATGACGTTCACGTCATGCTTGCGCGCGCACGCCATAAAAACGATGAAGCACTTGTAACGGCGAGGCCCATCGAGGCTTAATGGTTCAACGAGGTTGCAAACCTGTCCTGTATGCGTTACCGAGCGGCTGCGCGCGTTAACGTGGCATTAATGGCTCGTAATTGTATGTACGTTAGTTAATTAATTACTCGCGCTCCCACTCCTGTCCCCCCTCATGCCTCTCCGCTTTACCCGGCCGCGTTCCTAGCGTAAAGCTACATTTAGATACGTCGGAAGTTAATTTCGCTGCGCGGAATGCGCGATATGTCAGGCTCTGCCAGAATTTCAGAGATTACGGAAGATTCTGACAATGTTTCGGCGATTCCTACAGCGGTATTCTCTCTCTCTCTCTCTCTCTCTCTCTCTCTCTCTCTCTCTCTCTCTCTCT
>NW_022639598.1:844936-857145 GCF_010583005.1 Odontomachus brunneus
TCTCTCTCTCTCTCTCTCTCTCTCTCTCTCTCTCTCTCTCTCTCTCTCTCTTTCTCTCTCTTTCTCTTGCCCTTCCCCTTTCCCTCGCCTCTCTGTGCATTATATGCCGTCGCGTCTCACATTTCGGCGATCCTCGCGCTAATCGCACCGATTACCGCGAGATATCACGAGCGACCCGGGAGATTTTTCGCTCTCGTTAATGTGGCGCGTTTATTAATTCACAATTTACATCATGTATTCGCGCGAGTTCGCGTCGTGGCGGGCGATGTAATTTGAGAATTACACGCCTGCGATTTTTATAATTCACGTAATGTGCATTATGAATTCGTAATTCGTACATTGTGCGAGTCCAAGCGGCGCGGGTTTACGCCACGTTAACGCGCCGAGTCCCGAGTTTCGCCCCGGCGAGATTGCACGGCAGTCAATAGTACACGGGGTGAAAGGAAAATTTCGAACTGGTGGCGCGCGAGCGAGCGGAGTACCTATGCATTTTTCAAGCCGTCGAGCCCGAACATACGCGAAATCGCGCAGCGAACGGCGGGGCGGTTCCGGTTAAAGCGAAAATTCATATCGCGATATCCATCTTCTTCGAGGACTTAAAAGTATCGGCAAAGATGACTGTAAGAACTCCGCGAATGGACACGGAAAGTTTTAATCTTTTCAGACTTGTGTACCGGGTGAGTGGCTCGAACAGAACTTCCACACTATCGACGACAGCCACGCGCGCAATAAATCTGTCCAATACATTGAATTCGCCGCAAAATTTTTCCTGGATTTTCATCCGACGCGACGACCTTCGCCGACGAACTTCACGGACTAGCGAGACGTCTCGTCGTAAGGTGGAGGAGGAGGAGGAGGAGGACGAGGGACAACGACGAGGAGATGTTCAGTAGTTTCAAAAGTTGTCATTGAAAAAGTTTTATTGTACACGACGCGGTTACAACGTCGCTCATTAGTGTGCCCTCGCGAATATCGAACGGCAAAGCGAAGATACCACATAACGCTGCTCTAATCCTCTCTTTTCGCCGCGGGAACACGCGCCGTATTACCGTCCTACCGTCGTATAATCCGATTTCCCGCGGATGTAAACGAAACGGGAGCGCGCGCGATATATCGAACCCCGCGAGACCGCGTTATTTTACGAAAATCTCACCCCTCGTGTCCCCCGTTTACCGAGCGGCGATCGACAAGGAGAACTGGGAAACGCGTGACTCGCTGCCAAAAGCCAAGAAGCAGAATGACGGCGCCGATCACCTCGGCGATCCGAGCGAATTCCACCACGATATCCGCGGACCAAGAACAGAATTTTAATTAGATCGTACCCCGACCGTCCCAAGATATCCGGATAAGAGTTAAAGGCTCGCCGTGAAATTCCGCAGGGTGGAGGGAAAAACCCGAGTGGCCGAGTCGGAAAGCCCATAGTTAAAGTGACATACGGCGGTGCGCACGCTATAGCACTCGGCCGCCGCCATTAATGCAGGCGAGTGTACGGAGCGGCCCTCGGAGAGAGACAGAGAGAGAGAGAGAGAGAGAGAGAGAGAGAGAGAGAGAGAAGATGGGAGAAGGCGGAGGGCCCCGAAGTTCGCGGCGAAATTAGTTTGGGAAACACTGTCGTACGTTTAAAGCGACGCCGTGCAGTCGCGGAGGAGGTCCATCGGAGAAAAAATTACTGCACGGGAAGTTCTCTTCGCGTCCTCCTTCCTTCTCTCTTGCTTCCTTTTCGCTCGTTTCTTCTCCTCTCTCTCTTTCTCTCTCTCTCTCTCTCTCTCTCTCTCTCTCTCTCTCTCTCTCTCTGTCTCTCACTCACTCACCCACTCACTCACTCTTCCTCTGCCGCGACTCGCTGTCGGGAATGCCGATTAGCGCCACTCGAGGCGTCACGTACCCTCGTAGCAGTCCTCGTGTTTCCTTTTTCTTACCCGGGAACAAGGAAGACGTCTCTTTCGGTCGTCTGTTTGGAGACACTCTCGTGCGAGCACGCGAGGGCGGGTTACGTGAGCGGAGAACAGGGCCGGTTTACTTCGCGGCCGCTTCTCGAGAAGCGAGAACTCCGCCAGATGAGGGAGAGCAATTAAGCCACGCGCTCATTACATTAGCGCGCGAGTAAAAATCTCTAATACAACGAGCTGTGTTAGGCGGTCGTCTAATGCTGACCCGTGTCACCGATACAAAGGATTCTCGATCGTTGCCGCGTGCACAGTACTTTCGCGTATTATCAACGTCAGTATTGAAGATTCCGCGATAACGGCTCTTCGTAATTGATTAATATGACCTTAATATCATGACGCGTGTGCGCAGGTTTTTAGAATAGATTTGCCAAAGCAAGAAAAGGTGCCTGAGAATACATAACTAAAATTCTGGATATTCTTATCGTCTCGGTTTCTAAATGCGAATGTTTAAATTGAGACGTTCAGAATTGCACACGTAAAAAAACAACTTCGTTAATGGCGTAACTGAGTTTTCTGTTATTTGGGGATTAGATAGAAAATTCAGAACAGAGAGAGAAAGATTTCTGTAGGGGGGTTTCTACTAAGCCAATTGCTCTTAGTTATCTCAACCGAGTTTTAATGTAGCTGAATGTTCAGGCAAATGTTTACGGTCACCGTAACAGAGGTATTATTTCTCGTCAGCGAGTTTTTCGCCTGGGTTCCCATTCAGTTACCCGAACTGAAATTATTTTTCCGTGTAGCGTTAATCGAGTTTAATTTCGCAACATCTCACGATTTTATCACTGATACTGGTACTGTTGCTGCTGTTGCTGCTGTTAATACCACACCTAACCACGAATCGACCGACGTAAGGAGACTGAAACTATTCCGTTCGCCTACCATGTGCGACGTCACACATCTGGAGCACCGTGGTCCCTTATTAAAGGTGTTGTCGGAGCAACTTCTGGGACGCGAGGCGAGGGAGCCAGCCCTGGCAGGGTGCTCGCGCGAAGTCGAACGTCGACAATTGACCCGTCGCAAGGAGAAGCGGGGCTTAAGTCGACTTAGGCTTAAGTAGGGAAAATCGCCCGAGATAAGCGTAACAGATTGAAAGGGCCGGGCGAGGCGAAGCGAGGTGGGAAGCGAGTTCGCCGCGAAGAGAGGAAAAGAGAGAGAGAGAGAGGAAGAGGAAAAGGGGAGAGAGAGAGAAAGAGAGAGAGAGAAGGCATCATTCGGCGACGAGGCACGACGCGACGCGACTCGCTCACTCTCCGGGGCTTCTTCGGGGTAGCGCGAGAAGCCCGTAATCCCGAAATCGCGCTGCGGCACATTCTCCGAGAAGTTTGATTGGCCGAACTATGCTAAGCGGTGCGTGTCGAGCCGCGGCGGTGATCTATGCGAGACGCGATCCACGATCGTTTCGCACGACGTCCTCCTGCGCCCCATCTCCTCCTCTTCCTCACGTTGCTCTCGACGTCAAGCGAGTATAATGGGAGCGAAATGGCACGACTACAGCGGCGCGCGGTAGTAGTTGGAAGTTTTGAATTATAGCTGTATAATCGGTGCGTCCATTTATCCGCATTAAGTATAATAATTACGTAATTACGATAATGCCATTGTTGCGCGCGACGCGCATAATTGGCGATCGTTGGACGAGTCGTAGTGCATTCCATGGTTTGGAAGCAGAAAAAGGGTCGGTTTCCCTCGTCACAACGATGCATAACAGTTCTAACACGGCGTTATCGAGTTTCATCGAGTCTCTCTCGCGAGATTCCGTCGCGCGGGGATTATTACGTAGTCCCGGTGTGTAGCGGAGTAAAGGTAACGAAATCGAGGGAATAGATCTCTTTGTTTCTCTCTCTTTCGCTCCTTCTCCGTGCATAATCAGTGACGATTCTCCGGGCGAACGATCGACCCGGAATACCCAGGTTCGAGTCATTAAAGCCAGATTAAAATAGATTGACTTTGCATCCGTGCAACTTTCGCGGCCTTAATTAGTCCCCGGGCTGTAGCCGACGCCGCTTGCATCCGAGTACAAAGAAAATTGGTTAAAGTCGCGGGGGGAGGGTTTGCGCGAGCGTAGGAGGAGGTACAACATCGGGAGACAAGAAGCGCGGATAAACCGGAATTGCAAAACAGCGGTCCGAGAGTGAATATGGAAGCTGCGACATTCCGGATCGTCGTTGAGTAATTCGCGCGACCACGCTGCGATTTCCAAGTGTAACGGGCTGATGGAAAAGAGACTGCACTATCGAGACAACACTCCTCCGAAAATTAATCGCGGCAGACGTCATCTCATGAGTTCGCAATCGTCGTCGGGAAGGGCGGTGAGGAGTTTCAGCGAGGTAAAATAAACGACACACGCATATTCTGCGGAAAATAACGTGCGCACGCCCCCAATCGAATTTTAAACAAGGGAGGAGCCCGGCTTTAAAGTGGTAAAAGTATACGCGAGAAGAAGGGTCTGGAAATATTGAATACCCGGTATAACGTCCTATTTAAGTAATGCAGTACAATGCACATGTAAGCACGGAAAAGAGGAAACTCTCGCAGCGGAGGGAACGAGAGCAGCGGAGAGATAGAGGGGAATGAGGGAACAAGAGGGGGAGAGAGTGTGCCTCGAGGCTCAATGTAAATGCAGCGCAGACTGTATATAATCGGGTTTATTTTTCTTTGGCGAGAAACACGAGTTGTAGCCGAGCCGAGCTATCACGGCAGTTTTGGCTCTTTGAAGCTTCCGCTTTTTATTTGTCTTAGGGTCTTACTCAGTTTCCCGCTGCAGTCGCAGTCACTGAGACAAGACGTCGGCGAAGAGCCGTTCGAGCGGGTCGTTGGATCGATTGTTATCTCGGCGAGTTAAGTGCGACTGTGCTCTCACCCCCTCTAGACAATGGAAGTGACATCCTGGCACTGTGACGTCTAGCCGGGTGCTAAATTCGTAGCCCATCCGCGCGAGGAATTATTTTTTTCGACGAGTGCGAGAAGAGAGAGAGAGAGGAAACGTTTGCGAAAATATCGCGCTCGCTCAGGCTTAAATCGCGCGTTGCGTCTGGCGATTTTTCTCTCCGCCTGTCTTTGTATTCTCTCACCACGGTAACCCGTTCACCCTCGCGTTTTTCCAGCGCGGCTGCGACGCTTCGACGTAAATTAATGCACGCGATTAACGCACGCGATTGCACTCACCTCTCGCATAATGCTTGATTACTCACGACTGACCCGATCTCGCCGCGCTAACCGCTTTTAGAATCCGGTAGTGAGTTTATTTTTTAATCTTCAAGTGGCTGCGTTGCAATTATACCGTGTGATCGCGAGATAGCGCTTTAATATATGAAAGGTCGTTTTTCCTGTTAAATTACGTTACAGCGAAATTGCTGTAATTGCGGCACCGCGACGATTTAACGCGCCAGATTAGACGCGATAGTATAAATAAAATCATTTCTCACGATGTACGAGCGAGTGGACGAGCGATTGTGTTTCACGTCATAATAATTACATTACGCCAAGTTCTCGTCTTGTTACGCGGCTCGAAGGTCGAGCGGATGTCGGTGCGCCGAAATGATTAAATGCGCGGTTGTCAGAATTATATATTATATCATTACCCGCGCTATCATTAGCATAGCATTAATCTCAATTGCGACATTAGGGTCCGCCTTGTGAAATATTCGACTTTGCGATTTCTATCGGTGTCCAAATGACTCACCACGTGGCCGTCACGGAAGAGAGCTCGTGACTAAGCCACCCTAAGTACATATGTCATGCCGTAATGTCCGGAGAACGAGTTCTTTCGAGCCTAAACTAGACACAAAATGAACATCAACTTTTGCACACGCTATTTTTCCGTTATTCTTCTGCCGGGCCGACGGGGGAAGTGTCCAGGTCGGTGAAAAAATTGTTACTGAGAAATTCACGAGACTTCCCTCCCCTAATGTCGCCTCGTTCGCAGATACGTTATTTAACAAGCGGCGATGCAAATTGAACGAGTCACGGAAATTCAACTCGAAGTTGAACTCGACAGTTTAAGGTCAGGTTTAGGAACGCACTCGAGAAAGCGCCGGATTTAGGAGGCGCGCTGCGCGCCCCCTTATGTACGATTTCACGATCCCCGCGCGGCGAAATCGCACGTCGACGAATCTCGCCGAGCTCGCATTTCGGCGGCTGCTGTATTACTCCATTAATTTCATCCGCGGAACTGTCTTCGGCGCGAATCGGCCGGGCTTAATGTAGGTTTAGCCCTTAACGATACTGGATTTACGATCCCGAGCGTTTGTCACGATTAAACTGCTCGACGCGCGTACCGCGGAAGGGAAAACGCGGCTAATCCGCCGTGTGTATTTTCGTCTAATAATTCAGCCGGTAGAGAGTAAAGAGGGAGGGAGGATGGAGAGGGCGGAGGGGGAGGACAAGAGAGGAAGAGAGAGGAGGTCGCGTTATATCGGGTCACCGGGTGTATCGCGCGAGGTGAAACACAGCCGTGCGGCGAAAAAAGAGCAGCGAAAGGAGAAAGAAAGAAAAGGACCGAAAGACGGGGCGCGAGCGCACACACGCGGATATCGAGAATTTATATGGCGGATCGTACCGGATGTCACGGCTGTATGAATATGAATAAATATGGAGAATGGACTTAAGTCGGGGCTAAACCCGCTGGCCCATATTCGGTCGGTCAATCGCCGCCGGTTTTTCGCACGCGACTTTTATTCCTCTCCCCGTCGCTCTCGTGCACACACTCTTTCTCTCTCTCTCCTCCCCCTCTCTCTTTCTATATACATATATATGTATATATATTTTTTCCTCTCTCGTCCGAGCGCATAGATTGGACGCGGGCGCGATTTATACGCCTCTATGCACCCCTGTGTAACCCGTTCTACGCACAACACGCGCGCTGTGCACCGGCTTACGCTAACACGCTGCGTTTTCCTCTTTCTCCCTTTGCTCCCTCTTTTTTTCGAAATTGTTTAATTGACTCTTTTACATTTTGCGTCCGTTGAAATGAACAAACGTTTATGCTTTTTTTGTTTCTTTCCATTTATGCCGCGCCCGGCCCCAGAGACTGCTCGCAGTCACGCGAAAGCAACTGTCATCAATGAGAGAAGAGAGGGAGGGAGAGAGAGAGAGAGAGAGAAAGTGGGGGAGAGCTAAAATTGCTATTTCATCAAATGAAGATAGAGTCCTACCTCGAACGTGTGAATTATCGTGGGATCGCTCGCGTATTCATATCGACGGGGACGCTCGGCCGTTATTATTCGATGGGTCGTCGGTCCATCCGTCGCGGTGAATGCGCGCGTGAAGCAGATCCTGTAAAATTTAGGGTGGACGCGAAATTTGTATTCGCCGGATGGTTTAATATTAATTTCGACGCGCTCGCCGACCGCGCGCTCTCCATTTCTCTCTCGCTCTTTCACCCTATCTCTTTCTTTACCTTTCTCTCTCTCTCTCTCTCTCTCTCTCTCTCTCTCTCTCTCTCTCTCTCTTTCTCTCTTCACACCGCGGGAGTATATAAATAAAACTTTCAATATACGGGACAGCGACGCAAATGGGATTACACGGGTGAAAGAAATAGTAAAAAAAAAGACGAGTGAAAAAAGACAAGAGGAGAGGTAGCGAGATAGAGAGAAAGGGAGGGAGAGAGAGAGAGAAAGAGAGAGAGAACGGAGAGTAGTTTTTTTGCAAGGAAAAGTCTTCCATTATCGAGCTTCGTCGAGGCATTACGCCGCTCACGATATTATCGAGCAAATAAACGACGCGAATTAATAAGGGGAGTCATTAAAATCGAAGAGAGAAAAATTAATAGCCGCGAAGAGCGATCAATGAAGAGTAAAGGGTAGTGAAAAGTCGTTTCCACCGAACGCGATCTCGTCCTTATCGTTATTAATATCACCGTTATTCTTAATATTATTATTATTATTATTATTACGGCTTCTTCGGGGCTTCTTCGTGAAGCCACTTCGGCGATTACAACCGCGAGTGGCGAAATAGTGCCGTCGAAAAGACGAAGAGCCCGCCGTAAACGCGGCGCCCCGCTCCTCTCGATCTAAAACTCTATTTAAGACGGGGTGATATCCCAACCGACGATGCATAAAAGCATCTCCTAGGCAGCTCGTAACGTAATTTTTACTCCATAGCCCAGCGCCAGCGACGATCATTGAGCGCCAGCGTACTCGCGTGTGAGAGAAAAACAGAAAGATCGTCCGAGCGCGAAAGCGCACGGAAAAAAAGATTGGTTGGATTAACCAAATTTGTGATGAAATATGGACGGATCGGAAAATACCGGGTGAAGTCACCTGAATTCTGTTCAAGTTAACCAGAAATCTTGTTAACTTGAACCGAAATCTGATAACCTCAACCGGAATATCTGGTTCTTCCATATTTTATCAGAGATTTTGTTAATCCAACCAAACTTTTTTCCGCGCGGGATAGGTTACACAATTGGTCGTAGTTATGCAAAAATTATACAACTCACGTGAGATACGTTTCGAGAAAAATAAAAATACAAATTTTTGATACATGTGATTTAAAAGTGTGGACAACATTGAGATTCTTCGCAATTGTGGAAGTATAGTCTTTTTTGTTTTCTAGGGTATTGAATCTTAACTCTTTAAAAAGTGGGCAAAAAATGCAATTAGTAGAAAATGAAAACTGTTTTTAGTTAAATTTTTAGAGCGTCCATAAAGCTTGGGCCTTTGTTATTTTATGTAAAAAGACATATCGGGGACTCACTGGTAAAAAAAAAGGAATATCTAAAAATCATAATCTTCTGGATCGTTCTTGCATAACTGGCCAATTGAGAGCATCGAGTGACTCGTGCGTAAAACGAGAAGAAAGATAAGAAACGAAACAATCCCGAAATAATATCTCATAGTGACGCGTAAGAGACATCAACGATGTTGTTTCTCTTTGGCGTACCCGTTTCCGCAGTTTCGCCACGGCTTACGGTAATCGTGACGGACGTTTCGCCGGCTCACAAAGAGCCCGCAAAATAAGCCCCGTCGAGGTCTCGTCGCGAAGTGTACTCGCGACGGACACCTCCGCGCGACACGCGCGCAAGGACAAAAGCTCAGGTTTCCGCGATAGTAATAAACGACGGGAAGGAAGCTACGGGGTGAAGCTTTCTTTTGCAAGGAGGAGAGATCAATAGCTGCGACATTACTTTTTACCGGGACGAGATATAAATGGTTCTCCACCATTAGAGCGACCGATCGATATTCTATCTACTGTCGGACGCGTTACGCGAGAGCCCAAAAAGTGTAGCTTCACGCGACGGAAAGAGCGAGCGAGCGGAGCTCTCAGTTTTCCTTTCGAGGTGAAATTTCCCAGGGCGCGGCGAAAACGACCGAGCGTCGAACTTCTCGCGAGCTCTCGCGCACATGTACATACAGGGTGTCCGACGTTCGCTATGGTGCCGCGATGTCATCAATTTGTGCAAAAGGTTAGCTACCATTTTCTCAAACAATCACGTGAAATTCCGAGATATTAATGAAAAGGGTTTGACACACCAGAGCGCGCGATATTGTTGGACGGGCACTGTATATAAGCACAAAATCTCATCGAAAATAGCTAAAGCGCGACTGCCTCTCAACACGAATAGATATTGGCTGACAGCTGAAGGCGAAGTAATTGTGCGAACGACGCATAGACAATTGTTTCTCGACGTATCGTGAGCGTGTCGTTAAAAAGCAGTCACATGTCAATCATTTTCGATGAGATCTCGCGCTTATAGAATTCGTCCCGCAACATCGTACGCTCTGGAATACACAAAATTGGTGCGCCAATCTTTTCTCATGAATATTTCGGTATTTTATGTTTTTGTTTGAAAAATGGCACAGAATTTTTTGTATAGATTAACATGCTCTACTTGCTGCACTCCACAGCGGATTGTCGGACACCCTGTATAGAAAGTCCCATTGCTCGTGTACAGGTACAAAACTCATTAAACTGAGTAGAAAAATCCTGCACCATTTTGTAAACTGTCACGGTAATTATCGAGAGGATATTAACGATATTGACGAGAGAAAATTGGTCAAATGGTGCGCGCAAAGCGATGGGATTCTATACATCTGAAGCAGAGTAAAGTTCCTATTATTACACTCAGACAAAAATATCTAAAAAATAAGAAATATTTATATTCAATGATATATATTATAATAATACATATCTACTTATCTATATATTTACATTGAGAAAGCATAAAACCAGCTTTTTATAAAAGCAGTTTGTTCTACTTAAACAAGAGAGAAAATTTACATTTAATTAAATACGTTATTAGTACTCACTGAGTAAATTTTTTTTTTTTTATTTTTTAGATATTTTTTCTCTCAGTGTATCATTTTGCTTGCTTTTTAAATTACATTTTATACTCGTCAAAAACGTAAAACTGATGCTCCACATTACATATCCAAAGGTTTCCTATTAATTTTTAACGTGATGTCATTTAGTATAATGTCAGTTTTAGTACAAATACTAAAAAGCTAATAGCTTTTATGTTCATATTGTTGCGCTATGTGATGAATATTCCATAAAGAAATGCTTGCACGTCTATTGGAAACATGATAATTTTCCCTTTCCAACGATTTTCATTCAAGTCGCTACGACATTTATAAGTGGAGATATTGACGTTTGTACCGACCCGCGCGCGCTCGATCGGTCGGCGTTAACCTTTTTCACTGTAGAGTAGGTCGCGAATTCACTATTCCTACTCCGCGATCTGTATGAACACGGATGACCGTCGGTCACGTGGTCGTCTCTCATCTTTAGAAGAACATAGCATAAAACATAGTGTGCGCCGGCTCGAGAGCAAATATCAGCGTTGTGCTAGCGTGAGAATCGAGGCGATATCTATAGACTTATATATTATGTAACTTCTAACGACAATGTGTTGTTACTGTCACATTGCTATCGAGCAAGTATAATATATCCGCATATAAATTTCTCAAGATTTTCGGATGCAACATTAGATTATCCAAATTGTCCCAAATATGCGACATGATTGGCTTCTGTCTTCCTGTTACCTGTTTTTTTTGTCAAGATATGTAAATTCTCCCTAACCGAATCGACGATTTGCGAGGAATAGTGCATTTCAAATCATTTCTTTATCGAATCGGGAAAAAATATCTTGCATCAAAAATTTCTTGGGATCTAGTTTAGACCCAACTTCCCAAAGTATTTATGGGTTCTGCATAGAGAAGTGTAATGTTTCAAACATGCGATTCTAAGTAGGAAAACCCGAAGTTTTCCCGATATTTTTTCTGGTTTTCATTTTCTTAGAATTGGATAGAACATGTAGACTTTCTAAATAATTATTCGGTAAAATGTTCCAAGTGTTTTAAAAATCTTCTATTTCTTGATAATTCATTCTATACAATATTTATATAAAAATTGCATTCTCTGTTTGATACCATTGAAGTATAGTAACGTTACCGAGAAAAGTGTGAGTTTTCACTTCTGTTTCAATTCCAGACAGGAAGTCCGTGTTCGGGACAAGAATTCCCAATGGGTATTGTAGATAACCAATTTTGAGACAAATTTAGACATTCTAATTAGATTCTACGCTGTATCTCGGAGAAAATCTTGAACAATTTCTATATGAGATGTGATTTTCATATTTTACCGTAACTGTAATAATTCGATCATCGTTAAATATCTCTACAATCAATGGAAATAGCAGCAACTGTTTAATAATCGTTCCTATTATTCGATAAATTTTTCATTTGTATTATCAAAATCCGTTCTGTCTCTTCAACTTCCCGATATTTGCGTCCAATTTCGCGTAATTAGTGTATAATTTTTAGATGAAATGGAAATTGGGTCGCTCATTTGCGACGTTGAAAAGACAATCGATCGTCTTTTTCATTCGGATACTGTCTTCAGGTAGTAATGACAAAAATCTCCGCGACGTTATCAGCGATCAGGAAATCCCGCACGCTCGTTGATCAATTCCCCGGGCAATACGCGCCGCTAAAACCCTCCTGCACGCTATCGTGCAGGAGGTTTACTCTGCCGGACCAATCTCGCGCCGACTTACGAAAGCTGCATTCCCTCGAGCGTCGATAATAAACGATGACGTCAGTCCCCACCGTGAAATCAATAAATATCAAATCGCACGTGAAGCTGCGCCAATTGCGTCGCAATCGGGGTGGTTAATATTTCTGTGGAGAGACGAGGGGGAGAAAGAGATAGAGAGAAAGAGAGATAGAGGGAGAGGGAGAGAGAGAGAGAGAGAGAGAGAGAGAGAGAGAGAGAGAGAGAGAGAGAGAGAGAGAGAGAGAGAGAGAGAGAGAGAGAGAGAGA
>NW_022639598.1:857525-869266 GCF_010583005.1 Odontomachus brunneus
GAGAGAGAGAGAGAGAGAGAGAGAGAGAGAGAGAGAGAGAGAGAGAGAGAGTATATAGGAGAAGGGGACGCAGAGGAAGGCGAGTTCTATTACTCGACGCGATGTCGGCGGAATTTCACGAGCGTGATTTTTGACGCGAGCGGATTTTCGAGAACGCGACGAACGCGCGAATTATTCAAGCCCGCGATCGAGATTCGCGGCAGACGTCGACGTAGACCGCCGTACACCCTCGCGAATTCACTACGAATTCTCGACGATCACGCGTTAGGGGTGTATGTTAGGTCGATCCTATTCGTTCTTTTTCACGCGCTCCGAGACTGGCGTAATGATCCGTACTGCCGCTTGGGACGAACGAACGAGCGGCATAAAAATTGACAAATCGCTCGCTCTACATCTTTCAAACGAAATCGTCTGGATCCGGATTTCGAGTTTATTTAACGTACTTTCGATCGGAACGTCTAATAAGACGCTTCAATTTTGCTAAATCATATTTACTCGGGGAAAACAACTCCATTGGAGTAAATGAATTTTCTGTTATTTGGAAGCTATATGAAAAGCTCGATTGTAGAAATAGAAAAATTCCTGCAGGATATTTCTACTCAGTCAATTATTCTCAATTATCTCAACTGAGATTTTAATGCAGCTGAATATTCAGACGAATGTTTTCGGTCACAGTAACAGAGAATATTATTTCACGTCAGCGAGTTTTTCGCCTCGTCCCTACTCAGTTAAACGAACTGGAATTTTTTTTCCGTGTAACGTTTGCCAATATATCACATGACGGTCTACAGACATCGCGGACGTTTATTCTAATACGTATCGACACCACATACGCAGAGACACGTCGTGGTTTTTTCAGCGTACAACGTAACTCGAACTCCCTGTGTCGCGACATACATTCAATTTGTTAGTGCTCGCGACTAAACGCTTGTATACATGAATATCTTTTATCTCGTTCGTACGAAGTGACGACTTAAATCGTCCGACTTTGCGTTTTATCTTCAGTTTGTTGCGCCTGAATTGAATTAGCCCGAATTTCACGTGTCGCATTTTTGCGACGTTGCGCGAAATTATTCCCCGAACTCTCAACGTTTGTGTGGCCGACTTTCCAAATTGAATCGTCGTGAGTTTTACACGGGCGACTGACACGACCCTTCGCCTGCCGAGGCCGAAAATTGAAACGCCGCACGAAAGGGTTAAACCGGTGTTTACGCGACGGCGGTAGCGACGTACGCCGCGCACGAAGTTCGATGCGGCTGAAGTTTCGCGTTGCTCGCGCTCCCGTCGGATGCTACATGACTACGGGAGATGCCGGCTGAGATAGATTATCGTCGTGATTAGATCTTAATTCGATTCATTTGTCTAACCCGACGGTCCCGGCGCCGGTGCCACGGCTGGAGAAAGAGATAGAGAGACAGAGAGAGAGAGAGAGAGAGAGAAGGAGGAAACAGAGAGACCGCGATGAGAGATAGAGAGAGATAGAGAGAGAAAGAGAGAGAGAGAAAGCAAGAGGGAGCTCTGATTCACGAAGTTCGGCGTCTGATACATTCCGTGCGGTGTATTAAGCAAATTCCCCGTCATTACAGCGAGCCCGGTCTGTAAACCGTGGGGTCGCGTAAAACGCTAACACGTACCTGTTGATTTCGAATCATCTATTTTCGCCCCTTTGTTAGACGCCGCGACGCGTTGCATTTCGCGGCCGAAAATCAACCCCATTTCCGCGTATGCCGCGCGTGTAATTTTCTTTATCGCGGGAGACAACGAGTAGGGGATGAGGAGGATGGAAGGCGCGCTGTGACTTATCGGCGTTTTTATTGTAGTCCGCTGCTTATCGGGATCGCGCGCGACCGCGACGGGAACGTAGGAATGTTATCAGTCCGAATTGTATATAATGTATAGAAGCATATAAATCTAGCGGTTGTCTCCGATGTATCGCTATCTGGAAATTTTTACGGCGTGCCGCCGCCGCCGCGGCTTGGCGTGTGCCGCGGTGTTGGCGACGCGCGCGGCCAACCGGCAGAAATTAAATAACGTTTTATTCCCCCCCCGCCCCCGAGAATCTATTTATTCCCATTAAGAATATATTCGTCTGCCAACGGCGGAGAATAAATCTCGTCCAATTGTCTCGCTCTCTGTGCGCGCAACAAACACAATTGCATTATATTTAATCCCTCCGCTTTCTCGACGAGACAACGAGAAGATCTCGAGCTTCGACAGTCGCGCGCGACTTTCTCAACCGTGGTTAACTCAAAGTCCGTCATTATCTTCTTCTCCTGGGCCAAAAGGGACCACGCCATCGCTCTAACACCGCCGATATTACGAATTCACGCGACTACGGGGCGCGGCGCGATTAACAAAAAGCGCATTACGAATTAAAATCGCCGCAACGTACCTTCGACGTGACTCGCGCTCGCTCGCGTGGGAAGTCGTGTAGCCGACGAGCACTGAGAGGAGAGAGAAGGCACGTCGCTCTCTCGTGTGTACACGGTCGGGAGGGATCGGCTGTTCTTGCACGCGCAATTCCTGAGAGATCGCCCGGCACCGTCGTCGTCGGGGGCACCGCGACGCGACGCGCAGCGCAGCGCTCCTCGATAAGAAGCTCCCCGACGCCGTAACACGGAAATTACTGCAACAATAACTCTCAGTACCATAAAACATCGTCGTAGGCAAAGCTCGCTATCTCGCGCGCGGTTACCCGACGAGACCTGAAACCCGTCCCACCCCTTGCCGCCTTCACCCGCTTAACCCCCTTCTTCGAGCCCGGGTAAGGGCACCGTCGTGACTCGTCGTCCGCGTGGCGACCCGGGCTTAATGTCTCTCGATGCTATCGATCCGGGTACCAAGAAGAGAGAGAGAGAGAGAGAGAGAGAGAGAGAGAGAGAGAGGGAGAGAGAGAGAGAGAGAGTGGGAGGGAGATGTAGAGATGAAGATAGATAGATAGAGAGAGAGAGAGGGGGAGAGAGAAACAGTGAGATAGGAGAGAGAAAGGTGGAGGAGATGCGCCAGCGATCTAGCACGTCGTTTATTACTATTATATTAAAACATGTCCCTTCATGACGGTCCCGCGTGACCGTGCGAATGCGTGAGTCGAATGGCAGGTCGACCAGGGACACCCTCCTCTTCTCACTACCGCTCGAGAGAGACTTATGGTGGTTTTACCGTTCGGCGTCCGCTCGTCGTATCATCGATTCGCCGTGTGTCGAGCTGTCGCACGGACGGTGTCCCCAGCCGACCGCGCTTCCGCTAACGACAGATAGCGAGCGGGCGGATGTGGACGAACGCCGTTCGAGGAAATCGTCGAGGATCCAATAATTCTCGAGGAGAAGCGAGAGCGAGATTAGTCGCTGATACCGTTGCCCTCCGACTACCGCCTTCTCGGTATATCGAGGGTTGAGTGGGTGGGTGGATGGGGGTGGTGTGTGCGGACGTCGAGAGGAAGAAGAAAAAGAGAAAGAAAGAGCGCTGAGATTGAGATGGCGTTAACGCGCCGGTAAGAATGAGTCGAGCGAGTAAAGAGGATTCGCGCAGAAGGGGTCTACGTTGATGGCGCAAGACCGCAGCCTGGAACGGACCTTACAAATTGCGAACTTATCTGACTCTCCCAGTGCGAATTGCAGCCCGCGACGTCGCATTATGTCGTTCTCGCGCGGCCGAGATCTCGGGTCTGGATCGATGGATCTCGCGTGCGGAAATGATCGCCGGCGACGATCGCCAGGAACGGCGAGAGCTCTAATTCCATCCCGTTCGGAAACGACCGAATCCCCTCGATATCTTTGCGAACGCGCACTCTCTCCCTCTCTCTCTCTCTCTCTCTCTCTCGCTCGTTCGCACCCAGAAGCACACACGCACACGATCCTCCCTGCGAGTTAGTTACCCAGGGAGTATTCATCGCGAGGAGGAAGTGCGCTCGGTCGAAGCCACCCCGTATATATCTCACCTCCGCTATCTCGCAGCGCGCGTACGCTACGCCGAGCACACGTCCGCGTTCTCCACCCTCTCTCTCCCTCACCTCTTGCTGCACCGTCGTCCCCGGGGCACCCTCTCACTCGGCTAACAACAATGCCCTTCTGCCATCGGGCGCGACCCTCTAACCCGACACACGACACCGTTTGCCCTCGCCGCGACGCGACGCGACTTGACTCAACGCGACGCGACGCGACGCGCCGCGCCGCAACGCACCGTGACCAGATAGTCGATGTGGCTGGCAGATAGCCGGCTTCGGTGGAGGAAGAGGAGGAAGGTGCTGGCGTAACGGTGTACAATTTCCGTAAAGCAATACTCCGGGGGCGAAATTAAGCGACCGTCCAGACACGAAGGGCCGCGACGGCAACACCTGCGATTCGCTCCCTTTCTTTCCTTCGTTCTCAGCGGATCCACCGGCTCGAAAACGGCCGGAACTACACGCCAGACGTCCCTGGTGTCGAGTAGCTCGAGAAGAATCCCGATTTCCGGGGTAGATACAGCGCGTCCCTCGCCTCGTAATCGAGAGATCGTCGGGAGCGATTGGTAGAATTCGCAGTCCGACAAGTACGCCGGCGGAGAGATCGCGACGACAAAGTGCGACACCACCAGCGAGATTGGGTCGCCGAGCATTCCCCAATCGCCAGCCTGTGATGATAGCAAATTTCGCAATATCGATCTGAATGTTTACGGCCATTTTTAGAATGACCTCTTATTCATTCGTTAATCGAATTTTATGTTTGAACTGCGCATTTGCCGCTGCAATTCAGCCGTTAAACGTAGCAGTCTAAGGGCCGGGTCGAAATGATGCTCCATGTGACTTTCATGCCCGATGAATAAAGTTTACGGAATCAAACGACGGCGTGCGACGCGCCAAAAAGTCGTTTAACTTGCGCGCAAATCTGCGGCACGGTATTGGCTGCGGCGAAACTTCGTGAACGATTAATGTAATGTATGTAAAACTGGACTGGATTGTTAAATTTGTACATGCGGCGCGTAATATCGCGAACGGCACAGTTGCTCCAGCGTGTGCATGTAAAGGCTTTACGTTCTTTTTTATCATCCCAATCGAATTGGCGGATTTTAAGCAATAGATATTCCTGAGTGACCTTGTCTCCTGTTCGGGACGAGGAGTAATTTCTGCGCGATCTACCGCTTTTATAACTCTTCCGCGTCGTTTTCACATTTTCACGATGCGCAAGAGAAAGGTAACTCCGTTGGAAAAAAAGGAGAAAAATAAAAAAGAGCGGAAAAGAACAGACAGCGTGAGCGAGCGAGAGAGACAGAGAGAGAAAAAAAGCTGTGTTACTTTAAACTCGCCATTGTAAAGAGTCGGAATTGACTTTCAACGATTCGAAGTAAAATGGCCGGGAGAGAACGGACGACAAAGCAACAAGCGAGGATTCCGCGCGACCATTCATATTATCGAATAAATCTTCAATACTCTCTCCCCGCGAGATCTCGCTGTTCTCTCCTATCCATTGCCTCCCTCTCCTCCCTCTCCCCCCACCACTGCACCTCGACCTCACCTCACTGTCCTCATCCACGCTCCGTTTTGTATTGTTCTTGAACGCGCTACGACAGATATGGATATTGGAAGCTTATTGTGAAAGAATGATGAACTTTTAATCAATCGCAGCGGAACAGTCGCGGCAGACCTTACGTGTTCACATGTATTTTTCATTACAATTACGCACCGACGTTACTCGCTGGTTTCGAATAAATAACAGGCGCGATAAACGTTCGGAGCGCGCCAACCACATCGACAGCAGGTAACAAGATAGACGAGGAAAAACAATTGGATCACGCTTGAAATTTGACCTGAAGGAGATCCCATTAAACTTGGTGTGTTTTTCCCCGGCGATTCCTTCGGCTCAAGCGCAATTCAAGTCGTCTAAAATTCGAGCGACTGTCGCAGTGTTGCAAAGAGCCTGTTTTCATGGAGAAAAGCCATTTTACGAAACGTGACATAGAAAGTTTTTCTTCTTGCAAACTAAAAGCGCCCGAAACGCGTGATAAAACGCATAAATAACACAAATTTTTTATCAAATACCGATCTGACAGTTTCAGAAACTGGAGCGAATCAAAAGAACTGAGGAGACAGAAAAACGTTCTCTCAAAGTGTGCTCCATTATCTAGTATCTATCCGAGATACGCAACCTGGATCGCCAGGGCCACTTCTCGCGCATGCGCAGGATAGATGTCAGTGCGCATGCGCGAAAAAACAACTTTGCTACTAACGCTACGCTAGATTCAACCTTCGAAGAGCGATTAATAATTTTCTTGTTTTTTCTTGTTTTACCTATTTATATAGTTGTAATTTTAATATATTTTATATTTTGATATTAGTGTAGTTTTTTTATTGATATTAATAATAAAAGTGTATAGTAGTCTTCAAATGAATCAGTGAATAATCACTGATGTCAGTTGTAAGTATAGCACTGAGCAGTTTCAGTGCTGTACTTATAGTTGCAAATCAGTGTATATTTACTGCTTTCAATGATGTTTCACTAATTCACTTTAAGAGAGTAGTGTATCACTTTTTCCGCAATTGATACATCCCCTTTCCCCTCACTGTCTTGATTATTCCAAAGTTAGCCAGTAACTATAAGGAAAACACCATTTTCTAAATAATTTATACATATAAAATTTTATATATAAATCGATATCTTGAATATATTTCAAATACCGATGTTTGTCCATAGAAACGGGCACTGTGTGTTGTCCTTTCTTGTCGCGGTGACCTTTCTCGACGGAACTTGATGAGCTTCTGATCGGACGACAACAATGAGGACGATGATGACGACGACGACGACGGCTTTCTTCGCGCGTTCTACATTATCCTACGTTAATCACGCTACTGGCCGAGCGCCGGATTCCGCGAAATTATTATTGCTAATCGGCCCCGTGGGAAATCCACTCTCGGAAATCAAGCAAAACGCTCGATCTTCCCGTCCGTCACATGCGCGCGCCATCGCGAAAATGATTAATATCTCGCGGCGTTGCTCCCGGCTCGGGAGAAAAATGATTCGATTGCGAATTATTCGGAGAATCCGCGGGAACGGAGTGCGTGCACGATAATTTCGACTACATTCCTGTCCTATCCCGCCGTGTCTCGGCCGGACCGAAATATCCGGAATACGCGAGTCGGATTATCGTAGTCGCGGGATCTCTCTTCGCCGCCTATCTATCAGCATCGCGAGAAAAATGGGCGATTCCGCGCTTCGGAATCCCACTTGTATCGAGCGGGTGGCGGTGGCGATAAGCAAAACAAACGTCGCCGACGGGTGTCTCGACAATAATGGAATAACGATAGCGTAGCAAGCGAGCGAGCAGGTCGTTCAGCTGACTGGTTGGTTGGCTGGCTGGCTGGCTGCTGGCTGGTTGGCTGGCTGGCTGGTTGTGCCCGTCGAAAGGAATTCGTGCGCGAGTTCGATCTCCATCATCGGGTTAGGAAATTAAAAGGTTATCCGTGGAACGAACGGTTATTTCCCCGGCACGACGCGTTCACTTCGGAAGCCGCGATTGAAAATTCCGTGTCGGGAGACAGTAAATCGTCGAGTTAACTACATCGACTGCCCTTCGACACGCTTCCTCCCTCGTCCTTTTTCTCTTTCTCTCTCTCTCTCCCTCCCTACCCTTGCTCGCTCTCTCTGTCTCTCTGAAACGAATATCTGCTCGAATTGCGGAGCGAACGGTATATCACGGACGGAAAAGTAACGCTCCATCAGTCCCTCTCACGCGCGTTTATTAGCGCCATTTTTTGTCGAGAGTCTCCGCGTTCTTATTTGCCTAACGAAAAATACTTGGTCATGTGCGCATGTGTGCGCGCGCGTGTGTAGGTGTGTGTGTGGGGTAATCGGACCTCTCGATCGGCCGCGAAATTGGCGGCGCCCAGGTTCGGATTTATCGTCGACCGGGGCCCCGGGGCGACCGCAATGTGCGGGAGCCTCCTCTCTTATCGGTAACGAAGATTTATCTGCGACGACGCGTTCGTGAGGTGTTTTGTCTCGCGCGGGCAAATTCGTCCTCGATACCGGTCAGAAATAGACCGCCTCCGCGTGATCCTCGCGATCGTAGTCTTATGAAATTAAGATCCCGCGGGGTTGCATCTTACGTCCGCGCTGATCCTGGCAACTTTCAAATAATATCGGAAACATTGTCCCATCTGCTTCAATAATAATACTAATAATGATGCTTATTAAGAAGAGGATCATTTAGTCTACGTGAAGTAAAATGAAAAAGTGCAAACAGAAATTATTTGGTAATAGAAAAGAAGCTTGAAGAACAAGACATATAATATACACTAAGGAAAAAATATCTAGAAAAATTAATTTATTCGATAGTTACCAATAATATAGTTACTTAAATCTAAATTCTTTTACATAAATAAAATAAACTATTGCTTTCATAAAAGCACACAGAGAACATTTTAACTTATTTTCATATAAATATTCTCAATTTTACTATGTTTTCAGTAATACCCCGGAATAAACTGTCAATAAAATCCATCTTGCTAAGGAATGTAATAAAGTTTGTTAGAAACTTACAAGTTTTGTTAATAGCACATTTCAATCCCTAAGATATATTAATAGCGAAACGAAGAAATAATAAATAACTGCAGAATGTCGATTTATTTATCTCGGTTGCGAAATCCCGTAATAACTGTTCGAAAAAAATTCACAAAATTCTCCCAAGCATGTACCAAGTGACCTCCGAGCGATATCCGACGAGAAAGTAACACTTTTCGACGCACACGTTCACTCTTATCCTTGCGCGAGAACACGAAGAGACGGAAAGCCAAGAGATTCCACCTTTTGCGCAGGACACAGTCGGAAAGCGCGAGCGAGTGTGGTTTCACGCGGACCTCTTCGCTTTTTCTCCACCGAATCTCTCTCTCTCTCTCTCTGTTCGAGCGCGCGATAACCGCACGACGACCGTCAGACTCCCACGGGCTGAATCCGACCCTGATCGATACACTCGACTTGTTTATGCCGCACGGGATGTGTACGTGGTTTTCCACGAGCGACGCTCGGCGACGCGCCGCGCAAATGTAAAACGCCCGGGCCATAAAATTCCGCCCTGGCAGACAGCTGCGATCGCGACTTGCCCGCCGATATACAGTAATGCACGTCGCACATCGAAGACGTATGCGCCGTCCCAATAACGCGGCGAAATCGAAGGACTGTCCAAATATTGTCAGGGCCGTGCGGGAGGGTGGGCGGCTGTGGACGAGTGGACGGGAGAGCGAGGGTGAGCAGAAAAGAGGAGATTGACCGGTCGGTCCCTCCTTCTTTTTATCTTCTGATTTAAGTCACGAGGATCCCCTCGTGCCTGAAAAATCCCCGGTGAAAGGATCGCGGGCAATCAGTGTCGGCGAACCGATGGCGCGGAAAGCTGGCCCTCCCGGGGATAACTTATACGAGACATTCGGATCTTTTTTCGGGAAATACTGCGGCCACTTTTGCCGGCGATTGCCGGCCGGGAACCGCCTGTTCTACGGCCTGATCGCGGTGTTAGCCGCTTTTCACTTTCGGCCCGAACGGCCGAGAACGGCGAAACAAGCGGCGCGATTTTTATTCACAGCCCGCCCCTGGGATGATCCCCTCGAGTCTTGATTTTAGTGACGAATCGCCCGGTTGTTGCCGGCGATCTTCCGCGCGGCAGGAATCTCAAAGTAGGAGCTGACCCCTTTTTTCATCGGTGAAGTTTCATCCCGTTAATCCCGTGTCCTGTCGCAGAATACATCTCTCTTTCGCGGCTTTTCGCACTGAGAGGAAAGGTTTTGCTAATTTAAAAGAATGTCGATTCCCACAAAAGATATTTTGTTGATACGGGACAGCAAGTGTTCTCGTAATGGGAACAAATGATTCGTTATTTTCAATTTGTTGCTTCTGGCAACACTTCGCTGTGTGAAACGGAGTTGTGAAACAACTGATCTAACCCAAATAGACAAGAACAAATATAATTTGTATCTCACCCTTGTTTGTTGAAATAATACGATGAAAAATATTTTGCAACTGTACGACCTGTTTCCCTATCATTATATAAATAGCAAATGTGCTTTCGTTCTGATAACCGAGAGTTTTTCTCAGTGCAGAGTCGCGAGAATCGATCGCGCCGACGGATCGCCGAGATCATCGACTCCACGCGCCTGTCCTGAGCGTCAGGATCATCTTTCGCGCGGGGCGAATGCCGAAACCTTATTTTTCGGCAAGATTACCCCGACAGGGAGTTTCAGTTCAACAGCGAACTCGCGAGAAAGAGAGAGACGCGGGACTTAATTAACAAGATATTCAATAACGAACTCCGCGGAAGTTGCAACCGGCCCCGAGGATCTCCTCTCGCTGTCTCGGCGAAAAATCGATTCCCAAACTCGTTAAACAACACAACCCGGCTATTAATTCCCACCTCCTCCCGCCCGCGCGCACATGGAATACTAAATCGGCCGCGCGTACTTCGGCGGGGGAGGGAGAGGGGGGAGGTTGGGGTGTAACCTGGCTCTTGGAGAGTGCGAAATCGCGGACTGACTTCCGTTCGGCTTTCCGCGCGCGGGCGACGAAGAACAACGCGCGACTGCGTATAATTAACATTTCCCCTTGGAATAAACGACGTTATGCGACGCGACTTGGTGCGACCGCGACGGAATAAATAATTTACGAACGGATCGCGTCGTCGTCGGCATCCGCGCTCTCGCGCGTTGACTCGAAATAACGCGCGTCGTCTCTCAGATGAAACGGATTTCACGTACACGCCGGGACGTGAAATCCGGAGTTGGACGTACGAAGTTGTACGAGTGGGGTCACCATGGCGACCCCACGATTTCGCCTGCTCTCTTCCAACGGGCTGCTCCTCGTACGAGGCTGAATGAAGACCCTTCACTGAAGATGCCCAACGAGAAGGCTGCCTAAGTGCTCGGCTTCGAGCTGAATTAATGATATCGACGAACGGTTGCCGATGACGGACGTCACGAGGAGCGCGCGTCTCTATCGAATAAATAAAGCCCCGCCGGTTCAGGGCTTTCCGGATAATTTGCCCCGCGTTATTTATTATTAAAACGTCCCGAAATGTGAGGCGGCGCGCCGACGAGAAGTCATCGCGGAAGTGGCGTGACGTTTTCGCGATCCGTGATTCTTTCCGTGATGGAATCGGCATCGTGTATTTAGTCGCTTATATTTTTAGCTATTTCGATAAAAATCTCGGCAAAAATTATCTTAATGGATCGTGTCCATGTATGAAGAACAGATAGATAGGTAAATAGAGGAAGAGAGAGTATGATAATTAAACGGAACAATTATAGCGCGAGAAGAGCGCTTCTTTGAGAAACGTCCCGAACGTAATTAGGACTTTATCTCGTCTCACGAGGAAAAAGGAATTTATTAGTCGGAAAGATCGCGCAAAGTTAAGAGAAACTCTTCGTAATTTATCGCAAGCAGTAACTCTGATTATTGTCATAAACTGACCGATTCGCCGAAAGAGAGTTTACACGTATATGTATGTGTGTGTATATATATATATACAGTGTGTCCCATAAGTTCGGCAACGGCAAGAAAACTCGGCGGGGGAGCATTTTAGAGAAAAATGTTTCGAATAAAAGTTGTAAGGCTTAAAAAGTCGCATTTAATGACATTAGTTATTTGACCTAAGATGACGTCGCCAAGGTCAGGACAAGGTCAACTTTGCTTTTTTAGATAGAAATACATATTTTTTATTTCGGCATTTTATTCTACGTGAAAAAGCAAACAACTTTTGTTTGAAAAAATTTTTTATACGATCTCTAT
>NW_022639598.1:869276-869507 GCF_010583005.1 Odontomachus brunneus
AAATTTTATAATTTTATAAATTTTATTAATTTTTTAGTACTGCATTTTCTTGCATTTTCTTGAAGTACTAAAAAGTTAACACAAAATTCTGAAAAAATTCTCAGAGCTCTTTGAAAACAAAATAAGCAATTTTTATCTCTTAATATTTTTCGATAAAGTTAATAGAATTCAAGTAAAAAATTATTGAAACCAATAATTTTGTAGATATTTACGTAAATATCTTAGAAAATA
>NW_022639598.1:869517-879135 GCF_010583005.1 Odontomachus brunneus
CGACGTCATCTTAGGTCAAATAACTACTGTCATTAAATGCGACTTTTTAAGCCTTACAACTTTTATTTGAAATATTTTTCTCTAAAATGCTCCCCCGCCGAGTTTTCTTGCCGTTGCCGAACTTATGGAACACACTGTATATATATACACACACACATAAACACCTGCGTGGACAAGGGTTACGCTTCCGTGGCAGAAGATTAAAGAAGGGAAATTAATAAGAGAAGATTATGGCGAAGTGGCGCACAACGAGGATAAAGGAAAGAGCGGGCGGTCTCTAACGTCAAACGCCCGCGTAAAATTATATAACGCGAGTTCTCTCCGATGCGGTGCGCGCAAGCGAGCGAGCACGGGCGTCCGTAAAAACTTTTCCCCTAACGCGCGCGATAAAGATTCCTTGCCTGGAGATGATGCGGGGAGCACCCTCGTCCGGTTAATGCGACATTGAGCGGCAACGACGTTTTTTCGACGATGAATAGCCGGAAAAATGAACAGCCGCTCGAGGTGGATTCGCGCTGCCGCGGCTGTCTGAGCTAAACTCCTCGCGCGCGCTGCCCCCGAGTTTGCACCGCAGTTATCGGGAAATGCGATAATGAGTGTGTAAAGTACGTCGGTACCGCCCGTCACGGGCTTATCTCAGTGAAGTATCACTCGAAATTCAAAAGTTAATCTTGCGCGTATTTTTAAAGCGATCCTTCCTAAACGACTAGATGCTCTTTCTCTCTTCATCCATGTATATCTTTCGTAGAAGTTTATTTATCTTCTTTTCCTCTCTCCCCTTTTTCTCCTCTCTCTCTTTCTCTCCCACCATTCCTCCCTCTCCCTCACACTCTGTACCTGACATTATCTCTCATACTATCTCCCTCACATTTTTTTCCTCACACATTCCCTTTATTTCCCTTCCTTTCCCCTCTCTTTTCTCTCTTATTCTTCTTCCCTCACGCTTTCCCTCTCGCTACTTCTCGCTCCCCCCTCCCTTTACATTACTTCCTTCCCCTCCGTCACACACATACTCTCCCTACCTCCTTTTCTCAGTTCCCTCATGCCTTTACACTCTTCCTCCTTCACGCTCCCTCTCCTCCTTATTCACCACTTTCACTCACCCTCTCGCTCTATATCTCCCTCCCTATATTGCTCTTTCTCCATTCACTCTCTCTCCTCTCGCACTCTCCTCCGTCTCTTTCCCCCTCCATCTTTCCCATTCCTTTTCCTCCCTCTCTTCTTCTTCCTCACTCATTCCCCTTTCCTCCCTTTCCTCTATCCTCTCACATTTCCTTCCCCTTTCTTCGCTACCTTCTGTCGTCCCTCACTCTTCTCTCTCGCTTATCCGCTTACTAACCCTTTGTCTCTTCTTCGCTCCCCCACCCAACTTCTTTCTCTCTTCGTTTTTCCAGCTGCCGCTTCCTCTCTCCCTTTTTCTCATCAATTGAAATATTTTTGTCATCACACTACACTCAAATACGGATGTCTCTTTTCAGTTTCAAATAACGGCTATTAATGCGGACCTTAATCTCGGATTAGCAATGTTTTAGTTTCATACAGGTGCGAGGACTATTGAATTTTTCATTCCCAGTCAAGCGACTGTATAATTCGAGAACCATTTTCGCTCGAGGAGCCCCCCGCTTGGCGCAAAACGGTAGCGAAACGGTATCATTAACGACGAATAATTCGATCGCGAGTCCCGAAAATTCGATAGCGTGCACGGCGAAATGAAGACACCCCGCGTGTAAGAAAGGGAGCACTGTAATCCGAGCTACTTAAGGGGGCACAGTTAGCGAAGGGTTATTCAGGCAATTCGAAGTTGCGTAACCGACAATTGTGCCATTGAAACTAATTAAGCTCCGTTATCGAAGGAAATATTTGCGCCCATTACCACCGGCTTTAGCCACGTTTAGCGAACGACAATGGAATACAATATGACAGTGTGGGCTCGCCCGGGCGCGCGCGATGTACCGATTGCCGCATTCGCTGTTCTCTGTATACGGGGCGACTGCCACCCTATCTCAGGATATCAACCCTCAGATTGGGAGCAGGCCGTGACTTTATTTATTCGCGACCGCGGATAAGCGGGTCGCGCCATCTAATCCGCCAGGGCGTTCACCCTTCTTACCCTTCTCGGCATCTCTCGGGTGCAGTGGCGCGCATGGGGCTGGCTGCTCCTTTCCAAGAGAAACCCCTGACCGGCATTCGGCGACTCGCCAGGGGCACTCGAGTCGGCGTCCAGCCAATACGCGACCGCGTGATTTATTTCCCCAGACACGATTGACTGCGAAATGTCCGAGGGCGAAGACCGTAAGTTCCCGATCGCAAGGAGAATTGCATTTCCTCCGCGCTAGTCGAAATTTCCTCTTAATCTCATTAGCCCGCACACCGTCTTGGGGACACTGTCTCCTCCGTTTGTGCAAAGTCTCGCGTCCCCTGCTATTTTTCCTGCTGCATCTACGGAAATTTTTTTTCAATTTGACACGGAACGTGATTATTGGACGATTTTTCGTTCAAGTATCTCGTCCCCGCCGGAAATTCGATAAATGTACGCGTAGATTCATCCCGGCGGAAAATGACGGGGGATCAGCTGAGTGATCCGACGAGGCAAGGCCGCGTCGGCGTACCCTCGAGTGTTCGCACGAGTTGCGGAGCGTCAAAATGGAGAACGAGAGCGGGACGCTCCAACTCCTACGAGTTGTTACGATTGCCGGGCCACGCCGGTTCATTCCTGCAGAAACCGATCCAATTATCCGTTACGCCCCGAAGCGCGGGCTGCCGACTGAGCGAGCGACCGCTTTTATCGCCTCAAATCTGCGGCTCCGCGACACCGCATCGACCTATCTACCGTTCGGCGGCGGTGACGGCGATGGTGTGACGGTGATGACGGTGACGCTGGTGGTGGTAGTCGCACACTAGTAGTGCGATTGGTGGTGGAAGTGGTGTATACCGTACCATGTTACCGTACGGTACCTCCGCTCGCTCGCTCGCTCGTTCGCTCTCTCGCCCTTTTCCATACGCGCGCGGACGTGATTTGTCGAACGGTTTACCCCGGGATTCGTGGCAAATCGCGGGTTTGGGTTCGACGAACCGGATCGCTGTTTACGAGCCGCGCGCGCGCTGCGTCTCCCGGTTAAATCGACGAGGGGCCAGCTTCCGCAGCGGCTTTATCGTCGCTGGCACGCGAGAAGGGGAGCAGCAAAAGTGAGAACAGCCCGAGAGGGTGGGTGGAGGCGACACGACCAAGAGGACGAGTGAGAGAGAGAGAGAGAGAGAGAGAGAGAGAGAGAGAGAGAGACGAGGACGGAGAGAAAAAAAACTAGCAAACGAGAACGGCGAGTTAGGGATGGTCGGCGAAGGTGGTCGACGAGCGCGTGTGAGAGGGTAAAGGAGAGTAAGATGGATGGGTCGGGGGTGCGAGAGTGTCGGAGCACGATGGGAGAACGGCGTGAGGGCGGAAAGTAAGGTCGAGGAGAGTAACGTGAGAAAGGGGCAAGAGGGAGCGACTGCGATAGAGATAGCGATAGAGAAGAGAAGGGGGAGATAGAGAAGGAGTAAAAAGAGAGAAAGCGAGCGAGAGCACCGAGGGACTAAAGTACGCGCGACGAAGTCGTCGAGAAAGCCACCAGGAAGGATGGATCAAGGGGGAATAAGAGAGTAAGACGGAGGTGTGCCGGTGGCGCGGGAGGACAGAGAGGGGCGCCTGAGAAAGGGCGAAATAAAAGCGCACCGAGCGTGAAAGTAATCTCGCGACGCTAAGGCCGTCCGCGAACGCGACGGGGTATAGCCGCCCGCCGTGATTCCCGATGACATCGCCGCGATATAATGATAGTTAGGGCTGTCAAATTCCGACACGGACCCGAAGGACCCGGCTTACGCGATAATGTCCTCGCCGCCTCCGCTCGTCTCCCCGATTACAAGTTTTTCTTTTTTTTCGATGAAATGAAGGGGACGAGGAAAGGATGTAGGGTTAAATTTCTGTCATTGTCGACGGCTCGTGCAAGCGTATCGATTAATTTATTTATATCCGATATAATCATGCCAACGCGCGTTGCACGCAATAAAAAAGGTAAATGCGCGCAAACCCATTGCGCAGGGCGAGAGAAATGTCCGCGAGTATTATTCGCTGGGTAGACAGAGTGGATTAGAACGAGGTGACCGAGCATTGTTCACCGCAATCGTTACACGGCGGTAAAAGTGGCGTAAAAATTAAAAGGTCAACGCGGGACGCTAATTCCACCTCTTGCTTGGAACGTTAAGGGATTAATTAAAACTCAATCGCGAGAGGCACCGTTTTCACAATAAACAACGTCCCTTTGGTAAACGTAAGAATGAGTGCAGGAAAAGTGGAAGAAACACCGTCGGGAAAGGAGTGAAAGGGAGAGAGAGTGAGAGTGAAAAAGAGAGGAGAGCCAGACACTAGGAAGCGACGGTGGGCGACAGGAAGGGAAAGAACAAGCCAATCCAGCCGAAAAACAAAGGGCAAGTGTGAGGAAGAGAAGACGAGGTAGGGGCACCGCGGCAGTGGAGAGGATCGCTCGGGAAGATACAAAAACAGAGAAAAATGGCGAAACGCCGAGGGAAAGAGGAAGACCGGGGAAGGATAAAAGGATCAGGAAGAGGAAGGTGGCGTGCGAGAAAAACACATAGTCGAGCAGGACAGAAAGACTAACAAAAGAGCGACATGAGAAAGAAAGAGGGAGGATTGGCCGAGCAGAAAAAGAGGAAGAGAGAGAGAGAAAGAGAGAGAGAGAGAGAAAGAAAGAAGCGAGAAAAAAGTGCGCGTTGAAGAGGCAGAGTTGGAAAAATGCGGAGAGGAAAAGCCAGGCGAAAGCCGGACGGCCGAGTAGTTGATGGCGAAGGAGAGGAAGAGAAGGAAAATGAGGAGGAGGAGATGAAGTACAAAGGACACACGAGTAAATGTATAAACGAATTAATTATATCCTGCGGCAATGCGACGCGATGTCTGCGAAATGTCACGTCGAACAATGGCCACGATATCGATAATATGCGTGCAACAAACGATAAGCCCGGGATCGGCGATATCCCGTCAACAGGTAATCACAATAACAGAAGTCGTCAATAACGATGATTAAATGAGGTATACGCGCGTATATAATTCCACACCGCAATAAAACCCACATTCAGTGCCGTTAAACGCGAACGAATCGATCCACCCTCTCTCTCCACTTTTTTTATCCTTCTCTTTTTCTCTTCCCCCTTCCTCCAACACCCTCTCTCTCTCTCTTTTCCCATCCCCTCTCTCTCTCTCTCTCCCTATTCCTCCCCTCTCTCTCTTTCCCTCTTCCTTCCCTCTCGGTCTCTCTCACTTCACGCAAATTAGCGTTGATAAATCGGAGGCTATCTTGTTATTGTTAACGTCGACAGCGTAAACAACGGCGAAATATGACGGCATTGACGGCGGAAGATTTCGCGCTACTACACCTTCGAACTATAATATTCCGTCCGCATGTTGAAACGCTTATTATTTCGACAGGAACAGAAAAGACAGAGAAGAGAAAGAAAGAGAACGAAAAGAGAGAGAGAGGGAGGGAGGCAGAGAGGACAAAGATTAAGAGAGACGAGAAAAATTTTATCTTGATTCTTAGTAAATTAGGCCACTTAAAATACGCGGGTCCACTAATAAGTTTTGGGACTTTACAGCCGGGATATTCGCCTGTAATTTGGTCCTTAACGCGAGAACTTTATTTCGCTTGACGTTTTGGCCCATCAAAGGATAATTTCTTTTCCAACGGGGAAAAGCTCTCTCCCCTCTTCAAACCGCACACAGTCCCTCATTACTTTTCACTCTGCCCCCACGTAATATATATTAACGATTCTGTAATGAACGTAACACGTACTAATGGTTTTGTAATAAGTATCAATTAAGCGAGACCACTCTTACGGTTCGCTCGTCGCGCCGAAGACTACCGGCGCTACGACGCGACATTCGCCTAATCTGGCGTAAAGGGAAAATTCCTCGTTAACCAAACAGTCGATCAAACGTCGGAGACAGATTAAACGGAGGACGCGGTGGTATTAAAAAATGTGACCAACAAAATGAATCATGTCGAAGGCGACGCCACCACCGCCACCACCGTCGTCGCCGCAGCAGTGGTAGCAGCGCGCGCTCGAGCTGCTGCTGCTGCTGCTACGGGCTCGTAAAATCGCGGGGAAGACAAATCGACGGTGGTGGGAAAGGAGGGGAAGGGGAGGCGAAGGGAAAAGGGCGAAGCGAGCGGAAAAGAGAGACAAATTGGAAAAGCCCGGGGAAAAGAACGAGTTAGCGAGGGCACGTCGGAAGCGATCGGGGAACAATGAGGAAGGAGAGTCCGAGCTCAAAGCCAGGAAACCGTCGGAAAGCGACGAGGGGACGGGGGAAAATGGGCGAGAAGAGGAGCGAGAAAATAATTGAAGACGAGAGAAAAGGGAGGAAAAGAGACAGCGAGCAAGAGAAAGAGAGAGAGAAAGAGAGAGAGAGAGAGAAAGGGGGAAGAGGGACACTCTCAGTGGAAGGACAGCGCGAAATAAGCGCGTGGTAAACGAGCGGAGAGAACGTCATGCGGTGTGAAGAACGCGAGAGAGAGAGAGAGAGAGAGAGACGAAGAGAGGCAAACCTATTTATTATTCTGAAGCGAGCCACGTCAGGGATGAGGCACGGCGAGAAACGGGGCACACATAAAAATAATAAGGACAAAACCACGCGCGTCGGTGTGCCATCCGCGAAACGGTGTTGTGGTGTCCAACCCACGCAATCCACGATTGATTCGAAATTGATTCGTCTCTTCGACAAGAACCTCAATAATTCTCGAATTATGAGCGGTCGAAGGGACATTCGCGTGAGGCTCACGGTGTATATCAAGCGTCTGCGTAGAGTTTCACATTTCTCCGAGCATTTCAACAACGCCTCGCTTTACCAGTGACCTCGAACGGACTCTATTTTGTGGCTGGCTTAACGATGTATGTAATTTTACTTTCGTTTCACCGAAAAGCGCAAGGAGATTTGTCGAAGGATGAACAAAAAAAAAAGACTCTTCAACAAAGTCACGCGGAACGTTATAACGCAAATTTTGTTACAAGTACCATTTGCCACTTTTGCGAAGAAAGGGAGAGAGAAAAAGGAAGACGAACGTCTAAAATTTATCATCATCCCGAAATAATTGCGCACGGATACTGTCGCACGTGCGGTGTCGAGCTCTGACCTTTCCCGCAGTACGTCGTCTAAAGTCGTACCGAATTACACGAGAGAGGTACGACATTCGCCAATTGATTATAAATAAATTAGGCAAAACCGAAGCGCAGGGGGAAGGGGGAGAGTGTTGCTTACCGCCCGAGGTAAACGCGGACATACGTGTAACACTGAAAAAACAGAAAGAGAAAGAGGATTACGTCGTCGTCGGTTCACGATAGAGTAACGAGGAGGAAGAAGGGTTTGGATAGCAGGGGTGGAGGCGATAAAACAGGGTTCCGAAAGGGCACCTTCCGGGGGATAACGAGTGTCGCAACGGCACACACACACACACACACACACACACACACACACACACACACACACACACACACACACACACACACACACACACACACACACACACACACACACACACACACACACACACACACACACACACACACACACACACACACACACACACACACACACACCACGGATATATGATTCATTCGCGGCGCGTTACGAATGATAACTCATGCATATTGAACGGCGACGGGGGGTAGGATTGTTCCGTGAGTCAGTCGGCGGTGGTACACGCGTCACGTCGCTGCGTGAGATGGAGAGGGAGGGGGCGAGAGAGGGCTTGAGAGGGCGAGAAAGAGAGAGGACGACGGCTGCCGTTGGCAAGTCGGGGAACGAGGACTACGACAACGATAGCGAACGGGTGATACGACGGCGCGGTCGACGGTGGTACCTTGGTGCTGGTGACGGTGGTGGCGACGGTGGTTGCGGCGGCGGCAGCGCGGGGTGGCGATGACGGTGACTCGAGTTCTCGATGAATAAGAGCGAGTGAGCCAGCACGGGGGAGCGCAAGCGCCCTTTTATCACTGGGAAGCGTTTTGGTCCCCAAAGAGAGAGAATCGCTGCGCTTCCGACTCGGCGGCGTCGTTAATTAGGTCGGTCCTGAACGACGACGAGGACTAGGACTAGGGCGACGAGGATGAGGATGATGGCGGTAGCAGCGGCTGCATCGACGCACGAACGAGTAACGAACAAAATTCCAATTCCGACTTAGTCGCCGCGAAATTTCGCCGGGCCGAAAGCTTCCCGCTAAATGATAATATTTGGTTGCGCGTCTCTCCCTCGTCCTGCTCCTCCTTCTCTACCTCCTCCTCCTCTTTCTCGTTCGTTGCTTCTCTTCCTTGCCAGTAATTTCCCCGGTGCCGCGGAAACTCCGCTGATGCATGGGGTACACGAGAAGAAACGAACGAACGAACGAATTCGGCGTGAATAAACGCGCCCGAATTTTCCGTGGATAACTTCGTCGTCGCGCCCGCGTCTTCCGCTTCGAATTTTGAGCGAGCTCCTCGCATCGCCGCCACCGCGTCGTCCGAATAAGAAATCGCTTTGCTCGCGGACGCGGCTGGAATTTTGGGTCTCAACCGGTGCGATGCGAAAAATGATTACGTTGTGCAAAGAGAGAGAAAGAGAGAGGCGAGGAAGAGAATTCACATTCGACACTGTCAAATTCGTCTTCTCTGAAATGAAATAGCTATCTCTCTTTCTGTCTACTCTCATTTCAATGAAAATACAGCGATTTTGAAACGCGACGGTGTAATCAACTGTGCGAACGCTAAAATCATTGTCCTAAAAATTGCCACGGCAGAGAGAGAGAGAGAGAGAGAGAGAGAGAGAGAGAGAGAGAGAGAGAGAGGAGAAAAAGTTTTCGATCCGTATCGAATGTTTGGACTCCCTTACGAAAATATTTTCATGAAAGTTATAAGGGGTGATCTTTTTTTTTACGGGACGCCATATTTCAAGATCGCCCGATGAAGAGCGTCGACGGGGTTCTCCAAAAACGGGGTCGGTACGAATAAATATCGCGTACGGTATTTTTTGATCTCATTCCTCTCCTCGCCTGTCGTTGAAATTTCACGGCGGCGGAAGCTTCCGCGCGAGACCCACGAATGATAATATTTTCGGCCGTGCACTGTTTTCCCAATGAGATCCGCGAGTAACTTCGAGTTTCTCGATAATAACGGAATATATGGGTGGGGATCCTTCGAACAATGCACCCGGCATACATAAATAAGCGGCGAACGACTTTTTTTCTCGCTTCGTCCGCAGGGTTTATTCATTCTCTCTCTCTCTCCCACCTCCCCCCTCTCCCGTTTTTCCTTCACCCCTCACGTTCTCTGTCTCACAGGGCAGCTCTGAAAATTTCGGGAAACTTTCCGCGCGAACTTGGACTCGCTCCCTCTTCCTTCCTTTTTGGTACGGGCCAGCGGGAAAAAATCAGTTAATATTTTGCCATGTATTCACGTCGCGAACTCACTCACGCTAGAAGAGCTTACGGTTTATCCGTTAAAAAACGCGTGCGATATTTCATCGGAGCGCTCGAGTTTGACGAGGTGCAGGGTGAAAGGAGAAAGAGAACGGGGGGGGGGGGGGGGGTTTTTCCG
>NW_022639598.1:879188-905281 GCF_010583005.1 Odontomachus brunneus
GGGGGGGGGGGAGGGAGTTTTTCCGAAACTGCGCGTTAAACCTACCTACACAGCTCGGCGAGACGATTGTTTCGAGAAGGAAATTGCTTTTTTTCGCACACATGTCGGATTGTCGATCGATAATACCTTCTCTCCGAAGAGAACATGAAAGAGTTGGAGAGATAACGAACGAGGAGATAGAGGTAGATAGATAGATAGAGACAGAGAGAGAGGCATCACCTGTCTCTCGCAAAATCTCGCGCTAGAAATTAGAAAGGTTCGCTCGATGAGATCGAACGATCGACTATCTCTACAATCGACGACAAAGTTGCGTTTTCATGAAAAACAAATCGCTTACTTCGCGAACGAAAAACGCGTGTGACACGCACACGTATCAAACAAAGATAAATTTCCCAAAAATGCGCTATTTTCGCGTGCCGTTGTATAAACACTGGAATTTGATTTTCGGTTGTGTGTTGTTGTTTTCCCAAGGTTCCAGAGGTGATTGGGCTACGATGAAACTGGTGCACGGTTAGGGGAAAAGGAAAAAACAATGCGCGGCGGAATACGAATTCTGGTGTATCGCGAGTCATCGTTGGTCGCGCGAAGAGGAAAGAAACAGGGAGAAGGAGGAATGTGTGGAAAAGGAGAAAGTTTCTCTTTCGCGGCGTATACGTCTGTTTCGCAATTAATAAGCGTCGTCTCGGCTGTAAGCCCCCTCAATAAAAGTCTTTAGCCTGGTGACGTCTTTAATTAAGTCCACGACCAGAGTGGTGGCGCCTTCTCGCGCGATACTTTTTCACCCGACGTTACCGTAATGAATCCAACCGTGATCCCATATTAATTGGCGGCTCGCTGCCGCGCGACGTTATAGAGCAGGAGGAGGATGAGGTAAAAAAAAACTGAGGCGGGATCGTAAAGATCAAGTAGCGGTAGCGCGAGAAGTAGCAAAAGGGAGAGAGAGAGAGAGGAGGGATATCTTTGCGAGAGAGGGGAAAGGGGGTGAGAGAAAGAAGGCGGCGGGAAAGAACCGAGAAAACGCGCTTTCCTTTATGCGAGGAGAAGTTGCGCGTTTAATCCTACGTAGATTTCCGTGCTTGAGCGAGAGACGTCGTATAAAAGAACGGCGCCGGGAAAAAAGGGAAACCCAGCGAGAGAGGGAATTGGAGAAGAAGAAGGAGGAAGAGGAGGAGAAGCGAAGAACAGTGTATTCAAGGCGGCGAACCAGAGGCCCTTTTATGAGAATCGAGTGCGTGCGGACGCAAGTCCTAATGCCGCGTAATTCCTCGCGGTTATTTACGGTGATTAATAAAGGAACGTCGGCAAACGAGCGGGCCGGAATTAGCGGCGAAGAAAGAGAAAAAGAAAGCACCACTAGCAGGGACCGCGCGATCGAATCTAATGTTTTATGATTCTCGATGTTACGGGAGGGTCCCGCCAATGGCTCACTTATGCTCCGCATTACCGCTACAATGCGAAAGCTGGGATGGGATAAAGGGTCACTTGATTTATATCCGTATCTTGCTTTTCGGCAGCCACCGATTTGCAGAAGGAAGCAAAATCATTTCTCTCTTTTTTTTTTTATATATTTTTGTATATCAAGAAAAAGAGAGAGGAAAAATTGCTTTTTCCCGGAAATTTTATATATGTTTATGTTATAATTATATGTGCGTGCGATACACATTGAGAAAAATTAAAATATAATGCACTGATGAAAAATTGTATTCGTGACTATAATTACATAGTGAGATAATTATATTCAGGAAAATCATTTTTTGCAGCGCTGTAATGCTAGGAATTATAACCTCATATGCATATTATTATTACAATTTTATTTCAGTAAAGAAAATACGTTGAGGTTGAAAATGACTGTAAATTTTAACGACATTAATAATTTTTCTCTCAGCGTATCTAAATACTGTCTGGTATATTTTGAAACCCGCCGGTTGTTGCTGGAGAACTCGAGTAAATTGACAAAGGATCGCGAGATAGGAGGATCAGACCTCGACGGCGTCTCGGCCACGTTCGTCACGCTCGAGCCGCGACACTTTGGAAATAAACGAGGAGACAAGTGGATGACAGACAAATAAGAATCGCGAGGATATATCCGAGTGTAAGATAGGAGATTCACAAAGACTGGCGGATGAGCGATTTGGCAAGCAGCCGGGTTCGAACGCTGCGCGACTCGCTGAGTCGCGCAAGACGATTAGGAGCGGAATACGGAAAATTGAGAGGGCGGAGGCGGCGACGGCGACGGCAGCGGAAGAGAGAGCGAGAGAGAGAAAAAGAGAAATTCTTTGAAGGCATGAGCGATATCCATATTGTAAGTCGCGTAAACCCAGCACGAATGCGGCACTGATACCACCCCGCGAAGGGGCAAAGGGGAAGGAGGAAGAATTTTGAAGAGGGAAGAAATAGCGGCGAAGCGCCGCCATGACGGTCCGAGGCGGTCCGCAAAAATAAAAGTGCCTTTTCATGTCAGTGCGGGAATAAAAGATGTCCCGTTTCCTTCCGTAGGAATAACCCGGCCGAGCGCAGCGTTGGATATCGCCGCCAGCTCGCGGGGCCTTGTAACGTTTGCAGAACGAAGGAGGACGTTTGGACGCGGGAGGCGGTGGAGGATGGGAGAGGAGATAGAGGACGTAGAAACGCGTGTACGTGTATAGAAATATTTTGTCGGGCTGCGCGTCGAAACAGTTGAAACGTTGACAATGACGCTAACGTTTATAAAAGAGGAGAACTGACTAATGGAGAGCGAAGCTCCGAGACCCGGAGCAGTCATCAATTCGTAGAAATATAGGGCGAACAAGAGCGCCGGTCAATCGCAAGTATTGAAGTGAACGGAAAAGAGAAAAATGGGGGGACTACTTTTTAATGACGGTAACGAGACGTAATGAAGCAGGAAGTGCGATTACTCTACCGAGAATATTTTATAAAAATTGTACTTTGAAAGAAGCCGATGAAGAAGAGAGAGAGATAGGAAGAGAGAGAGAAAGAGAGAGAGAGAGAGAGAGGGAGAGAGAGAGAAATTTAATAAACTTCACGATATAACGTAATAAACTTCATAAATAGCAGAATGTAACGTCTCATAATGTTGCGCTCTTTAAAGCTAAAGAAGCTACAGAATTCGTTATCGCGGCAGCGAAAAGGACTGCAAGATTGAGACGGTCATGCCGGTACATTAATTCCTAATACCCGCCGGAACGTCGGTAGGAAACATTAAGAAGAGAAAAAAACGAAAGAGTAAGAAGCAAAAGAGAAAGAAGAGAAGCAGGAGAAGGAAGAAAAGGAACTATGGCGGAAAGGTCAAACGGCCCTGAGAGAGAGAGAGCGGCCTTTCGACGTGCGGCAAGGTCTGGCGACGCAACGCGGATTTAATATCCCGTAATTCTCCGGGGTTATACGTAAGACGATTAAAAAAAAAAGAAAAATGTAGAGAAAGCACACGGCATGAGCGCGACGAAATGCCCGCAGCGTGCAGGCTTCGCGTTCTCGCCGGGATCGCGAACGGGTCAACGGGAAATTACGTAAAATGCGATCCTTCGCGAGCAGAAGGCCGAACGACGCGGCGCGGCGCGGAACCGCGCGCGAATTCCGATTGATTTAACCGCGAGCGAACGGCCACATTAATTCTGCGCGCTGCGTAAGACGTGGAAAAATCGAGCATAACGCCGCAGAGTGGAAGAGAAAGACGGACAGAGAGAGACAGAGAGAGAGAGAGAGAGAGAGAGAGAGAGAGAGAGAGAGCGCTCGCGGACAGCGAAAAGGTAATTTGATGAAATATCGCGGGCCTTCGGGCGCGCCGCCGCCGGCAGACGACGCAGAAAGTCGCATTAATTTAAGGGCGATTGTAATGTCGGCGGGAGAGAGAAGATTATTCGAACTTCGCCAATTGTGAGTCGCGCGCGCGCGCGCGCTATATATACGTATACATGTGTATATAATATACGAACCCGGACTATACATCTCGACGCGTTCCCGTGACGATGGCGGAAGCGGAGTTCGCGGAATCGCCGCTCAAGATTATTAATATTTTGCGTGGTCACACTGTGTCTTTCCATTATTTTTGCAACTTGCTCGCTCCTGCCGCTTCCATCGCACGGACCATCATTATTCTTCTCATCCTTTGGAAGTTATTCCCGTTTTCACCGAGCTCGAGAAGGCAGCTCTATTTATAATTCATTTTCATTATTTTCAAACGTGCGCTATCTGTTTCTCTCTCTCGCACTCCCCCTCCTCTCTCTCTCCCGTCCATCATCTCTTTCTCTCTTCCCATCTACGTCTTTTTCGCTCGCCGTACCGTGCGAATTCGACCAATTCGCGAAATTGACTCGCTTTCTCAGTGCGATAAGTGCATGCGTTCGAAAAGGATAATCGTGACGACAATTTCATCTGTATTTCTTCTTGTAAAAATACAGTCTCCCGTCCGCCAAGTCTTTTCTCCAGCAAGAGAATATATGGGAGTATTGTTCATTGATTTCGTTGGATTTTCAATATGTTTTAGAGCAGCCAAAAATAAGAGACACGTATTTTTTTATAAATGTTTTGTTGAGCGTTCAGAGAAACCCCTCGAGATACATTCGGTAAAACTGATGTGAGTGAGAGAATATTCTCTAAACACCGTGCGCAACGAAATATTTCAAGCGAATATATTATAGTGTTTGATGTTTTTTTTATAATCATGTTCATAGATTATATATATACGTCTCTATCTGGGATACTTTCATATTACTTTCTTTGTAGGATGTAAGACCCTTTACAAAGAATGTGTGCGCTTTGGATTGAAAATGCGGCTGCTTTATCGTCGTGCAGAGAATTACGATTAATTTTTAGCAGTGCGCTGAGATTGGCTGCCATGAGATCTTGCGAACTTTATCATGAGCGCGCAAAAAGGCAGATCGTGAGAGCTTTTCTTTTTTCTTTTTCTTTTTTTTTTTTTTTAATTTTGTAGACATTTGACCCACATTCGAATTACTTACTTCCAAAACGTACGACACAAATATCGCATTTGCTGCCGCACCGCCGCGTAACGGTAAACTGTTTCTTGGTGCGCGAATTGAAGGATGTCCCCGAAATTACTACTTAGCTTGCACCCTTTCTCTTGAGGATACGCACGGAGACCAGCATGAACTAGATGACGCTTTAAGAATTTAGCTATCCTCCTCTGCTTTCTCTCTCTCTCCTTCTCTCCCTTCTCTCTCTCTCTCTCTCTTTCCTCTCATCTGGCGAACGTCGCGGGATTTTAAATGTCGCACGGGGATCGAAATTTTTCTCGTTACCTCGTCCTTCCTTCGTTAAGACACCGCCCGACATACCCGAGCCATTTTTTAATGACGCTCGCGGTGCTCTCAGTCGTTAATTTCGCAACGAGCTTTGAGGACGAGCACACAATGGCCATAAATAAAGCGAGCAGCACGGTGCACCGTGTATTTGGAATTCTGGCGGGGGACGTGAAGCAGGGTTGACGGGGGAAAGGGCGGTTGATGTGAACACTCAGGGGAGGGCAATTCCGGGGATGTCAAGCACCACCATCAGTCTCTCGCCTTGAAGTATTCCTGTCTTCGAGTGCATCCTCCACGCGAGCAGTCGTAATTCAGTTACATTTACTTGTAATTGTTGTATACCCGAAGGACTCAATTTTCGAATCCGCAGTCGCGACAGATTCCATTAAAACGCGTCGTTTAATTTGTCGCCTCGTACTTCGCGGTACATCTGTGTCGTCTCATTAAGATCGACAAATACCTTTAGGGAAGACCAGCTGAAGTTGACCCAAGGGTCGTGTTGGTCCATACGTTTCATGTATGCATTAATAAATGGAACATCGAAAGAAGAAATAGCGAAATGTTTCCTTTGGAGCAAAAGTATATTTCTTATGTTGCAAAAGAAGCACTTTCCTCCGCAAATCTAGGAATTTAATTCACCAGTTTTTCTTCCATTAAAATATTTACTTTCTATGCGTGAATGTAAATTATGAATAATGTCTTGATATATTTTTCTGTAATTATATCCACATTCTTAGGGGACTATATTCCAGAAAACAATAAATAAACGCTCAATTAATCAGTCAAGTTCTCACTAACTTGTAAAACGTATGACATAACCAACTTATCTTTGGACCAACTTGCCCTGGTCTCCCTTACTTTGAAAGGATAAGAAAAAAAGAGAGAGAGAGAAAGAGTGGGCGAGATGAAGAACACCAAAATAGTTCTAAGTTTAATGAATAAGATCGCAAATTTTCCTCATCGGAAAGAAAAAGAAACGCATAACAAGTTCAAAGATACGAAAGCCGGAGGGACACATTCGAGTTTTCCGAAGAACGCTAAGTACGTCAGCGCACGGAAGAGATTTCTCTCCTTTTTCTCCGTAGAATTTTTAATTAACGTGACATCTCGCACTGTCGCCGGTAAGATACGACCGCGGCAACTATTGTTACAGGACAATGTTATTCTATTTAATTCGGCGGTTATCTCACGGAATCGACGCAGTCACGCCGTACGAGCGATCAGAAAAATGGGTTTAAAAATCCATCAAGAGACGCTTTTACGTGCAATAGAGCGTGGACGCAGGAAAATAGAATAGTTTACGAATAACAAAGAACGAGCAAGGGAATGGAGTTCCACTCGCGGATGGGAGATCCTACTCTCCTCGGTTGTGAAAAAATCTATTCGCGCCTCACAAATCGAAACAGTCGGGCGCGACAGAAGGAGTCGATGACAAAAATGGTGAGAGAAGCTTATCGACAAATTTATCTTATATTTTATTTGCGCACAAGCAAATAAAACAAGCGACAGGTGCACAACGAATAACGCGAATGACAAATGCAATTTGACAGTGGCGACCTCTCTTTCTCCCACCCCGCTCTATCCCCTCTCCCCCATTCTCTCTTCCAGAGTTCCCGCCCTCTCCACATTTATTTCTTTCTCTCTCTCTATTTTCTCTCACTCTCTTTTTGTATCCTTCTTCCTCCTTTCAATGCCTCTTCCTTTGTATCTCTCCGTCCCCTTTCAATATCTCTCCCCACTTCCACCTTTCTCTCCCCATTTCTGCTCTCTCTTCCTCTCTTTCTCTCTTTTCTTTTCCCCCTCTCTCTTCCTCTCCCCTATTTTCCCTCTTTCTCCTTTCCTCTGCACTCTCATTCTTCTCCTCTTCATCTCATTTTCCAAATTTCTCTACCGCTCTCCTCCTTCTTTGAGCCCTTTTTTCTTACCACACATTTTTCTCTTTATATTTCATCTTTTCTGTCTTCGTACTCATTTCTTCTCTATTAACCTCTCACCCGCTCTCTCTCTCTCTCTCTCTCTCTCTCTCTCTCTCTCTCTGTACCCTCTCTCCTCTTTGTCACCCTTTGCTCCTCTGTTCCCCTAACTTCCTCTTTCTCCCTCGTCCTTTTTCCCTCCCTCCCTCTCTTTAAATAAAAATTCAATCGAACAATACGCACGAGTTCAACGCGCGGTCACGAGGTGCTATATCGACGAATTTTTCGCAAATCGCGTTTGGCGAATTTTTCGGGCTACCGTACGCGCGCACCCGGCAGTATCGGAGTTTGGATATGCGCATCGCGACTCATCGCGAGATCCTCGATAATAGGGTTAAATCGGCGGAAATTTATGGACGCTGCCCTTCCGCGCGTTCCATTCGACCCTGCGGCAAAATAAAAAGAGGAAGGTATAAAGAAAAAGGGAAAAAAGAGGAGGAGAGGAGAGAGAAAAGGGAACAAAGCGTGGCGCGCGCGCGCGCGCGCGCGATCGAATTCATCATGTTCGCATATTTTATGCAGCGAGGCCACGTCGAAAGTTTACGTTAAATTAACCGTCGTGCCACGGGCTCATTGCGGAATGCCGGAGGAGTAGACGACGCGGAGGGGAGGAAGAAGGACGAAATTGCCCGGTATCGGGTCGTTAAAAGGCAATTTGTTAAAGCGGTCCTTTCATAGTAGTGCCGTAACACGCGAAGGTATTTCCCCCGTCCCCTCTGACCCCCCCCAAAAAAAGGGAAACTCTTGGATCGAGTGGTCGCGTGTGCGTTATTTGACGCAAAGGTTACGCGACGCAAAGCCAGATAAATATACACATGTACAATGTATATGTGTGTATTCTACGCTACATATCAACGTTGCTCGGAGGACAGTAATTTCTCTCCCTCAATTTTTGCACTTCCGGCAGTCCGCGGTAATCTTTGTTTGAAAGTGGACGACGCGAGCGACACGCTCGTTATTCGGTTTGACGCGCGTCTAATGCGATATTAAATAGATACGTCACACATCAGCCGACGTCGATTGACGCACCAATCGTAGCCTCCGGATTGTTCCGTTAACTGGCGTGAAATGACAGCTGATGCTCCCCAAAAATAGCGGATACGCCGAAACGTCATTATCATTTGGCGTGGAAGCTACGCGACTCGAAATTATATGGATGTAATGTCGAAACATATCGAGCAAAACGCTAATATAATTCACACAAGGAACAGAGAGAGAGGAAAAACGAGAGAGAGAGAGAGAGAGAGAGAGAGAGAGAGAGAGAGAGAGAGAGAGAGGGAAGGAAGAGAGAGAACGAGAGAGCAAGAGAAAACGTGTGCGCTCATATTTTATATTAAATCAAGGCGACGCGTTCTCCGCGGCGGTTCGTCGCGGGAATGCCGGGAAAAAATGACGAATCGCATCCCGTATCCCGGATATTAAAGGCCGCAGGCTTCATCGTCCCCCCGAGCAGTTTTATAATAAAATAACAGGAGCGACAGGACATTTATTAAGGAAGTTGCTCCAGCGAGCAACGGCCGAGAAAACAGGAGAGGCGTCGCTCTTGCGAGACGTTTTCACGTCGAAGACTCCCGACGGTATACCGCATTCGCGTTTCATCGTCGCAGAACCTTAAATATTGAATCTGATCTTCATTTATTGTTCGCATGACAAGACGGAGGGATATTCGCATGACAAGATGGAGGAATATTCGATACTGGGCGACTTTCGTGGAGAGTACAACGACCCGTCGTGGAGAATATTATTATTAGATAATGTCAAAGATAGAGCCGCGTGGCGCGTACAGTTTGCAAACGCAAAACTGTTGGCCCGTCGAGAGAATAATTCGGGGGAGATAATTCTGGAATACAGACTGTAATGCGATCAATTATGTTTACCAGCCGAATATAGATTTCAGCCGTCGAAAAACCGATAATACCGTTAGCGCAGGCCGGCTTTCGTTTAACACGAGAACGTAATTCCGGCCGAGTCCGTTTTGATGCCGCAAGCTGCTGGTGGTCGTATTATCCTTGCGTGCGTGTTTGTGTATGTGTGTGTGTGTGTGTGTGTGTATGGTGCCGTCATACACCACGTGCATTCGCGACACATGCCCGTGCGTATTTCGAAGCGAAGGACTAATAAAGCACATACTTGTGAAATTCATCAAAATGTGTTAAAACATGGCGCGCTTTATACGCCGTTGTAATTTACCGAAATCTTCCACGGACCGAATTTTCGATTTTCGCCAATGCGCGCAAGGGATTAGCGATAATATTATTTATAATATTCGCGTGGTACCGCAATTTTTCTTTTTGTTTTTATCTCCACGTGACGCACGGAACCGTCGGGAAATTCACCCCAGCCGCGATGCAGATCTATATCATTATCGGGAGAGAGCGGATTCGATTTATCGCGATAACGCGACTTTCGCGCACGACCTGGCGCAAAGTTTCGCGGTTAAATCGAGCGTGGCCCGGGGGCGGCCCGGAGCGGGACGGGGCGAGATGGGGCGAAAAAGGGCAAGGAGGGAGAAAAAGGAGGATGGGAACGTCGGTATGTCGATATAGCGGCTCCTTTATACCGATAAATACGATACGGCGGACACGCGTGAGAATCCTGCCGTTTGTTCCGGCGCGAAGCGACGCGACGATCCATCGACTGTACTGTTGTGTCGGTTATCGGTGTCACGCATTGCCACATTGTCATTACGACGGCTGCAACTCGCCAGTGGCGTCTATTAGTACCCATACGAGCGTTCGGAATTATAATCCAGCAGGAATTCGCGCAGATAAGCCGAATTCATTTTGGATTCCTTCATTTCGGACTGTTGCCGTTTATCCGCGGCTGGCCCGAACGTAGCGATTAAAGCTCGTCTGCAATACGCGTAGTGAGCTTGGCGTAAATTGTAGTAAGAAATACAAATAATTGATCACGGGGGACCATACTCTTGCTTAAGTGAGAGAAATACCTCCGGTTAATTGGGCAGATTTAAATTGCCCCCACAATGTGACCTATTTCCAGCTTGTAAATAAAAAAAAATATATTCTTGTTCAATTTAATAAAGTTCTTACCGTTCGAAAGACGGTCCCGAGTTTTCTCCGTGCTGTTATTCCGCTTGCACATAAGAAAATATGGTCATCCCGCCGGAAGCTACAAGCAAGCCAGTTTCCTCGTCTTGGCAATGCGCGGACGTAACGAAGCGCAGGAATTATTTCTTATCCCTGTCGTTCCAGAAATTGCTCGACGTGGTCACACGGGCATCAAGACAGAAAGGGAGACATCCTTGTCGGTTTTACGGGGAAAAACCCCGGGAAAGAATCCAGTCGAGAAATAGCACTTTATTGTAATTTTCGTGAAACTCTCGCTGTTATGGCGATAAAAGAATAAAAGAGAGAAAAAGAACGAAAAAGAGAGGTCCCCGCGCGATATACACTGTACGTTCGCGGGATAATTGAAATAATCGTTAACGAGAGCGAGACACCGGGAAAAATTCCAGCGACGCCCATGGTCGCGCTTATACCCGTGCTTATCCTTTGCCCTCACCCCTTGTACTTATCCTCGCGCGCCACGTTCACGTAAAAGGCGGCAATCAAAAGTACATTTTCACTTAAGCCGTTGCACTGCGAAACGCCGTGCCGGTACTTTGAAGCGACTCACATTGACGCCAACCATTAAAATCTACACGACGTGTGTGACTCACGGAATTGCTGCTCGTCCTCCTCCTCGCCGAATATCGGATCAACCGTAATTCGCCGCTTAGCTTCGCAGCAGTTGCGTGCGCTGTTCGGCGGTAAGGAACGCAAGATGTGTGAATTAATTGATTTAATTGCCACGACACCGAGAGAAAATTCAGTACTTCTGGGGAGAGGTCGCGAGATAAATTAGAAATTTCTCAGGCATTCTCTTTCTCCCTTGACGTCCTTCTCCTGTCGTTCCGTTTCTGTCGAGGAAACATCGTTTCCTAGGCAATTAAGATTGTTAATCGGCATCTTTTCACAGCCACTCGAACGAGAACCCTCCCGCTTTCGGCCCGATAGTGTCACACGGGCGTCTCCGCGAACAATGAGACTGCGGGGTGAGCGCGCGCCGCGCCATTATTCGAATGAAAATTTAATTCGCCGTTCCGCGCGCGAAGAAGAACGTGTCAAGAAATGAATACCTTGTTTATAAACGTCGTAAACGTCGTTGTCGTTCGCGGCAACCACCTGTTTACTGTGACGTTATCGTCATCATTCTCCTCTCCGTGTTCCGTCGACGCGCGTCGCCGCAAATTCTCTTCCCCCCTCTCTCTCTCTCTCTTACTCTCTTTACGTCTTTCCGCCCCCGACTCTCTTTGTCGACTGCACAGCGTGTTCCGTGGATTACACACTATTCTCTCAGTATATTTCGGGCGGTTCGAATTGCTGGAGCATCCTCGCGAAAGAGAGGCTTGTATCGCGCGCGGCGTCTTGTTCGCCTCCGTCAGCGTCTCGCGGCCTCCTTTGATGTTCTCTCCCCTTCCAGTGACGTCACTCGGACGCGCATTTCGCAAAGGGGGATCGCGATCTTGCCGGGTCGCGCGCCCAGACTTTGTCGTTTATTCGACAGAAACGTCGCGTCCCGTCGCGTCGCATCGTGTCCTGAACGATTCCTCGTGAATTTTTGAAACGCTCAGCTATTATGAGAGCCATACGCGCGCGTATCGAAGCGCGGCAAGCTGGCCGAAACGATTGCTTTCTGACATCTGAAATATGCAGGAACCTCTATAGGGTTCCCGCGATCGACCCTATTTCCAGCGATTACTAGGGACTTGATTTTCGATATCAGCCCGATACTGCCAGCCAGGCATTAGATTACAGGTCAGATGATAACTCGACCTCGGCGCCGCCGGTCAATTCTTGGCCGAGTGCTCGCAAACATACGTCAGTCGGGAGGGAATTTCTCACGTTGTGTTGTTCGACAACGTCGAGCTCGTTTTGTTTATCGACGTTGCTGAATTGCGCAATGTGAAAATACCAATACCCCCGAACACGTACGCAATCCTGGACATTCTTATTGTATTTGGTCTTCAAATACGAATATTTTAAATTTTCAACGTAAAATATATTTCTTGTATAAATTTTCAGAGCGTAAGGTATATTTTATGTCAATTTTAAAATTTATTTTACGTAAACATATAAAACATGTTTTATGTTGGAAATGTTTAAATTTTCGTATTTAAAGAATAAAAAGAATGTCCAGGATTAGATCCGCGAATTGCTACTTCTATCTTAACATCGATCGAAGTCTTGAAATCAAGCACAGATTATTCGGGAAAAATTATGGGTTATACGAAAAATCTCCGTGTGAAATTTTTTAATACGCACGGAACTTCGTACTTTATATGTTGAAAACTTCCGACATCGTTCTGTTTGCCGTATATAAATATTGTAAAATATGATCAGGTTTTAATTAAATAGCGGTGTTACTTGGGAATTGAATATTTTTTGATATATTTAACTGTGCAGAGAGAGAAAGAGAGTATGTATGTGTGTGTGTCCCGATAATTAATTTAAGTTTTCCACAACAACAAAGTCCAATCACGACAGACTGCTTGAATTTTATCGAAACTCGGACTTCAAGCGACACGTATGTTTATTTACTGAACTGCTGTCTAAACTTTCAGACCTCGTGTAGCAAGATTTTGTCTTTTTCTACACGTGTTACGCTAATTTACAGCATTTAAATTAAGCAGTTCATTTAATTGATTGAATTTATTTTTATACCGGTCTGACAGCTCTCTGCTCTTTGTCGTGCGATGTGAAGGAATTGTTATGGATTTCTTAGAATGTATTCCGACGTCTATGCGTCGCGACATATCATGTATATATATACACATTTCGTTATCGTGCATGTAAACGCGTGATGATGAGACACACGCGACCAACACAAACGCGTGCTAAGCGAAACGCCGAGGAGAGTGGCGCTTGTTTCATGCTTGTACGTCGATTTTTTGTCGAGATATACGAACGTTTGAAAGTTGACGTTCTCAAAAGCGGCGCGCGCGCGTGTGGTCCTTTGTCATACCGATCGGCAGGCATGTGTATTAATATTGTAGCGCTATATTTTTGTCATCTAATGGCAAAAATTAAAATTGCTGAGACACTAAGTGCCAAATAAATGCGTCCTGCATCTATCATTTTTGCATATAAGGAAGATCGGCTAGATATAGCATATATTTCAAAATTTCGAAAATGCCACTAATTGTGACTGACAGCACAAACATAATAAAGCCAATCTCTTCTTCTATGTGCTAATGCTCAGCACGATTCTGTTAAGCGTATGTTTTGTTTCGTAATAACCAAGATACAAAGCAGCAGTTTTGCGTAATGGCGATATTGTAACCAATGAGGTTCTATCGAGGTGATTACTGCTAGTTGAAACTGCAAACTTGCAGCAAAATGGCCATGTTGCGCTGGTACCGGGTTCATTTGCTCAGTAACGCAGGGTAAAGAAAACCACATATAAAATATGCATCCTAGTTAATATTTCCGTAGTCTCCGCGAGAGATTCTCTACAGTTCTCCTGCCGGCCCTTCATTATGAGCCAACTTTACTTCATCCACCCATATGCTCGATTTCAATCATCTTATGAGTGAAAATTGCTTTTTATTATCCGAAACAGTACATCATAAACTTGCAAGAAACTTCATTCTAGCTAGTAACGTGTCATTCAACTTTATTTATTCACGATGGAGAATATTAACACAAAATTTCTCGAAAATTTACTTTGCTCCTGTTAAATCAGTTTTTTTCTATTTTTTGATTATAATATTATTTCGATTTTAATGAAACTCAAGGAAAAGTATCTATGTTTTAAAATGACTATTTTACGATTTTGTATCCATTATTCCTCTGAAGATAAATACTACAGAAAGCACATGGACAATATACCCCTAAGTCTATCCGGTCTCCCCTATCAATCGTAGAAGCCACGGTTCTCTTTTACTTTTCATTATATATTATATATTCTACACCTTCTTTAACCTATCACCATCATTAACTTTCCATATTCAGATCGCACTGGATTACGTTATCAAGAATTACTCTGAAGAACTAGTCGAAGTGCTCGGCTTCACGATAACCATCCATTCCTCTGGCTTTTATAAAAACTTAAGAGAGAATTGGTGTCAAAATCTATCACTATCACGCGAAATTAAGACCGCACTAATTCTCTCGGAGTTTGTCGAAAGTTGGATGAAAGAGCGAATTGCACGACTGTCGTCAACGAGTTCTCGTCGATTCTGAGCGCCGCGGCGATACATTCCCCTCATTCCCGACTTATCTTTGATATTTCAATTACCACCCACCGTTGTCCTCCTCCGACTAACATTTATCCACGACAATAGAATCGCGTGTTGAACAAAAACAGCTCGCGAAAACTCCAATTATTCGTTTCTAGTTCAATTTCTTTGAGTAAGCTCTCGCGCTGAAAGCGTCTCGTTACGTTCAACGCACGTGTACGCGCACATACACACATCATATTCTCGCACACATACAAACACACGTACGTACGCACACGCCTTCGCTATACATTACCACGCGGCTTTCCTCTGATCTCGCCTGCTTCGTGTGCTTGCAGAAACAAACGGCCTGAGGATGCTGGAGCTGGTGGTGCCGGAGCACGTGGTGCGCGGGCAAAATATACGTCTCGAGTGCAACTTTAATCTGGACGGCGAAACCTTGTACTCGGTCAAGTGGTACAAGGACGGTAACGAGTTCTACCGATACGTACCCCAGGACAAGCCACCTGTTCTGGTGTTCCCCCTGCCGGGTGTCACCGCGAATGTAAGGACTACATATATATCTCTCTACGTCCTCTCTACGTCCTCCCTACGTCTACGTATCCACTATCCTGCCCTCGTATCTCTTCTTTAGCTACGATAATGAAATCGAGGTGTCCGGCGCCGGAATAATTTAAGCAAGGCGAGGTCCACGTTGAAAGATGGACTCGCTCTTGCTTCAGACGCTCCTTCTTTCTTGCCTTTTCTCGGCGACTTTCTCTCCGAGAAGACTTCTCTACGGTCGCCTGCGTTTCGCGGGCGACCGAGTTAAGGGGATCGGCAGCGCGAGAACGTGTTCTCACGAGTTCGTAATTCGCGAGATCTATTTCGTACGCGACTCTCCGTGCGACGTGCGAGGGTCGAACGTCTCTCCCTCGTTCTTACCCTCGTCACTTTCGCGAATCGCGCCCGATAGACGGCTTACTCGTCTATCAGGCGATCCTTACGTCACCGTGGACCGTAAACGGTGCGCGAGGTGGCGATTGAAGTCCTGAGAAAGAGAACCCCGACGCCCCGATAATAACACGGTGTTTTGATTCCGTGCCCCGCGTCGGAGGGGCCGCGCCATTGGCGTCCTGATGGAAACGTTCCCATGGGAATGGCATCATGGTTGACCTACTTTTCATCGCGGCCACCGCGTACGAACTTGATTTTTAGACGTGTGTCAATCAGAAGGTGAGGGAGAAAAAAAGAAAGCGAGAGAGACAGGGAAAGAGGGAGTGGAGAAAGAGCAAGCTGAAATCTCTCCAAACTCTATAACAGTTCGAGAGACACACGGAGACAGGAAAGGGGAGACGTTCATATCTGTGCCGTTTACAAATAAATCGCGCGCGCACGGATGTTTTTTTCCAATCGGAAAACAAATAGCAAGATAAAAGATAAACTAGCGCGGAAATACGCGTCCGAGTGTTCTACGTCGACGACCGAAATTGTCGCGACATGCACGCACGCATGACATACACACACATACGCGCGCGCGCGCCATACGTCGCGCGATGGAGAGATAGTAACAAAAACAGATGCGACTTCGACGACAGGGCGAGGGTAATAAAGATCGTAAGCGGCGCAGTCTGGAAACAACAAATACCGCGTTGAACAATAACCGCACGACATCGTCCTCCTTAGTGTGTCGTTTGTGAGGGTGATTTATTTCGCCTCCTAAATGAACAGGTACGGTGGTACACAAGGAGTTTCACCCCCGAGAGAGGAAGAGAGAGCGAGGCTCTCATTTTTGGCACTTACACCGGCAACACAAGAGAGAAAAGGGGTGAGGGAGCGGGCCAGGGTGAAACAGGCGTGTTTTACTCGCACGAGCGAGGCGGATAAACAAATGAGGCGGGCTGCGGCACGCGATCCTCGTCATAATGAGTCTTAATATTAACATTAATCACCGCGCGCTCGCGCGAGATTGGCTCGGGTGCCCTAAGAAATTATCGGGTTTCTGCTGTGGCCGTTATCGTTGTTTATAATTACATCGATTAGTATAATGAATCGTGAAATGCGCTCGTCGTCGGGCGGCGACGCTCCCTGTCGCGAGGATGAAAATTGCGAGGATGCCGGCGACGATGACCCGGACGTTCTTCGCGAAACTAATTTAACGCGAGGCGCGGCTCTCTTCGTTAAGTGCGTCGCGGCACGTCTGAAATTGCCTGTCCTCGTTCTCGTCGTTGTCGTCGTCGTCGTCGTCGTCGTCATCGCCGTCGTCGTGGTCGTCGTGGTCGTTGTCGTCGTCGCCACAAAAGATAACGCATTACAAATTGATCCCGTGGGAGTTGCGTCTCTCTCTTCTTCCTCCTCCTGTTCGTCCCCCTCCTCTTCCACCTCCACCCTCTTCCCTCGACTCCGCCACCTCGCCCTCTTCCTCCACCTGGCCGAGTCGCGTACTCTTCTGGGTTAATGATATTTCCAATAATTTCAATTCCTCTCCTCCGACTATATCACTCGCTCGGTTTTCCGCGCCATTGAGTGATACGAAAAAATTCGGTTCTCCGGCGAAAACTCGTCCGAGCGAGCCTTCCCGGAGTCAGTACAGGGTGATTCACTGGACTGCGGTTGGGGAAAATTTCCGCGGAAGTTATACGGAAGTTCATTTCGCCCGAAAGACGAATACGCGCGAATATATGTACCTACAATTTTATTCACTCGTCGAGATTTAGGGGAAGAGAGAAGGGAGGGAGGGAGGTGGTAACAGCGGGTGGGAGGTAGGATAAAAATTCCGAAAATTCGATCGATTCGCCGCCGCGAGAAAATGTTGCGCACGTGAGATTTATTACACCCGGTCGAGCTGCGATTCGCTAACGCGACAGAGGATATCCGAAGACGTACTACGACTAATGACCAACGACCTGGCTAACGAAAAATGTCCCGTTATTTTATCGGGGAATTCAACTCGTCGCATCTTTTCGGGCGAATCGCTCGACCTCGTTTGATTTTTCATCAGCCGGCGAGATAAATTCCAAATGCGCTGAAGTATTCTCTGTGTGTTTTTCGTTATTTTTCAGATTCACAACTCCACTGAGCGGTCGGTCGTCCTTCAATCCGTGAACCTCATGAGTACGGGCCGCTACAGATGCGAAGTTTCGGCGGAGGCGCCATCCTTTCAAACCGTTTCCGACCACTCGGATATGCTGGTAGTCGGTGAGAGCAGCAGATTCGTATTAATTAAGAGTTTTATCTTTCAAAGGAATCGCGCAATAACGGCAATCCAGCCCCGCAAACTTGGCGAAGGAGGTCGGGGCGGGGAGGGGGGGGAGGCAAGGTGGAGGGAAGGATATTGTTACGTCGCTGATTTATTCCCGAGGCGCTATTCTTCTTCACCGATTCTCATTATCCGAGCAAATGTTGTTGTTATCACGACCACCGAAAGGAGAAAGCCGTGCTGACTAATCGTAATTTTATTCACTTCTGAATTAAAATCGGACCTTAAAAATGATTTATTTATGTCCGTGCAAGAGGAGCTGTTCCCGGTGGAACAGAGAGAGAGGGGGGAAGGGGAGAGAAAAGAGAGAGAAAGCATCATTTATTGAGCGCTCTGGGATGGAATTCCCTGAAGTGCAATGTAACAAAAGTACAATAGTGGCAATAGATAAGTAATATAAAAAAAAGAAGTGAAAATGTAAAGAAAATAGAAAAGATCAAATAAGATTAAACACAGTAAATATTTAAAGTAACATAATCTGCTCACAATGAGGGAATTGACGACAACAAAAATCAACAATAGGGAGGCAAAGTTAGGCAGGTAAAATAGGGAGAAAGAGAAAATGGAGATATGACTTGGAGTAATTTAATTCTATGACACAGATATATATATATATATATATATATATATATATATATATATATATATATATATATATATATATATATATATTTCTCTCTTTTTCTGTTCGACGAAAGGGCTACGATTCCAAGAAGAGAGATTCTGAAGAGAGACACGATGGGGATTAGGAATTTTAACGGCTCCGACGATTTTATAAGCCACTTAACGCGAGAATTGAAACAAATTGCAGTTCCGATAGCTCCGAAAGAGTTAATTACGTCGCGTTAGTTAGTTTAATCCACCTGCGAGGGGACATTATCTGCTCCTCAAATATCGTGACTGGTGACGAATCGCTGACGATTCATCCCCAACATTAATATCACGTCTATAATTTACTTTCGTCGATTTAAGCGTTTTCCGTTAATCCCGCCTTATTATCTGCACGTGTGGATATGGCTCTTGGAAACGTGGCGTTTCCATTTTAGAAACGAGTCATCGTCGACAAATTTAATGGCGATGTCGACTCAAAGGCAACTCGGTCTGACGAGTATTTATAAAAATGTCCGCGAGTCTCGGCATTCTTATTACTCTGTTCAAAAGTCCTTATTAAAAATACATCGGAACTCTCGCGATTCACGATCGTCTCCGATTCAAAGATCATAGACGTTATAGTCTCGAGACAACTGTCACTCGTTGCGACGATTGGGTTCTCTGAATAGACGCAGTGTAAAATATCGAAAGAGCGCCGGGGAAGAGGAGAGACGGTGGTCCCTGATAATTTCAGGATTTCCATATTTGAACGAGTCATTGCGATCTGTCGATTTAATATATCCCCTCTGCCCTCCTTCCCCGATTATTTCATCTTTTGGGACGTGTATCTTTGGCAGTGTTGTGCGCACTAATCGATTAAAACATTGCCCAACCAAAGTAATCGGCAAATCGATAATCGAAATTAATCAGTCGTTGTATATACCGTGAGAAATAACTTATATCGATTAATACAATTAATTATTAATCAAATTTTGATTTGATTGATTATACCTTGATTAATAATTAATTTCCTCAATTGTTTAAATTATTCGTGATCGACATATCCCCGATAGACTGTGACGTACATAAATTTTACAGCAAATTTAAATATATTAAATCATATGAAGTTCAGTAACGTTTAGTCCCTCGGGCATGATCAAACTACATCCATATTTATCACATAGAATGACAAAATAGAGAAGTATGACAAAAATAATCAAAATTTATTAGAAACAATAATGTTATATTGTGAGCCGATTGTTTCAACTTCTTGGTAAGCTACCTGACAGTTAAATCATGTGTGTCTGTTTCTGTCCAATTTGAAGAAAAAACGAAGACAGACATATGATTTAAATGTCACATAGCTTACCAAAAAGTTGGAACAATTGGCCCTAAGTGTAATATGAAAATGTAAACTTTTGGTAAATTTGTTGCTGCATTAGTCCAACACGAAATTTATCTTATTGCATGATGTAAATGTAATCGTTAGTTCAATACACAATATATTCATTTCATAAGTGTAATTAAACGAACTGTACATTTTCCATTATTGATTGCCACCCATCGTGATAATCACGAAGGTCTATTAGATAAGACTATTTGTTTATTTTACAGTGCGACAAGAGAAATAGAGAGAGACAAAGAGAGACAGAAAGAGAGAGAGAGAGAGAGAAAGATATCCCAGTCAAACGGCTACAACGCGCGCGTCTATACATATCCGGCCTGTCAATATAGTTAAGCGCGTTACATCGAGTGCGATGATTACGGCGAAGTGTTACTCCATTAAAATTTCCGCGCCGGTAAGCGTAAACAAGTTAAGCGGCGCCGCAACAAAATTACGGGTCACGGCGCGGATGGGACGTTGCGTTTGCGTTAAAATATTCGCGCGGGCGCGCGAGTTAAAAGCCCCGTTCGCGAACTCGAATTAATCGAAGGAACGTGTCCCTTTCGCCGGCGCGTTCACCGCCGCAAGCGTCAGGGACGTGCGGGACAAGAGGGGGAGGAGGAGGAGGAGGAGTAGGAAGGTAGAGAGAAGGGTTGGGGCGAGCGGGCGACGGTGGCGTTATTTATGAGCGTTTCGTATGTATTTCCAGCCCTGCCGGAGGAGGGGCCCATTATCACGACGCGACCCGGGAAACATCGTTATCAAGTCGGCGACGTCGTGCGGTTCAATTGCACTTCGGCGAAGTCGAAGCCACCTGCCATACTCAGCTGGTTCATCAACGCCGACCCAGTGAGTGCTTCAGACACGCAGCGTGTGTCTCTCTCTCTCGCTGTATCTATCTACCTATCCATCTGTCTGTCTGTCTGTCTCGCTCTCTTACTCTCCCTCTGCGTGAAACCGTAACCGTCACAGACTGTCGGAAGCGTAAAACTTCGCGACGTTCATGATAAGCCGCGATCTCGGAAAATCCGACTAGACTGGTCGGGGGATCCGCGTTCTCTTACGCAGAATGTCGCTCGAAAACGAGAGAATAACGAGAAAGAGAGGGAGAGAAAGAGAGAGAGTAACTAAGAGGCAGCTTTATCGGTGGATTCTTTGACTAATCGCATTATGTAACTGTAAGTATTATCGCATTACGTAACTAACAAGTACATTATCGCGCTTCTCCTTAATTTCCTCCAATCAAAAATTGAAAGTCTCATACCGTTTGCCGAAGGTCGAGAGTATCGGGAATCGCGCCCCGCTCGAGAATTCGATCGTGCTCAGAGCTCGGGATAATCTGAAATGGGAAATTATACGTTTTCATTTAACTTCGCGTTATTCACGACGACATGGATACACCGCGGAGGGAATATCACGGTTTTCTATTCATATAAATTCTCTCCAATTTCGCTGTTTCTAATAGTGCTGGAATAGACCGTCAGTAAGATCTGTCTTGCTAAGGAATCTAGAAAATTTCGCTAGAAACACAGCAAACCTTTCAACACGTTCACTATCACGGTTTATTTAAAGGACTCGGTCTTTAGTGAGAGATCAGGCGCTCACATAGTCTCATACATACATGACGTGGATAGCGAACATATTAATAGTACACATGAAATGAGAGTATAGTCAGTTATTGCTGGAAATGTCAATCTCTGTTCCTCAACTGCAAAATTCTATAGTAATTCTTACTACAAGAATCTCTCCGTATAATGTCACGACATTACACTTGCACGCGACGTTTCCGTCGCTTTATGAAGAAGCGAGTTTCATATTCTTTTTCTTAATCGATCGAGAGCGGGTCAGGCTTGTTAATCACGAATTTACGCGGCTCCCTGCTGCGATTACACGATTCGAGTGATAGTCGCATTGAAATTCCGTCAAGGTGACGTCCAGATAGGCTTTCATGATTATTTCTCACGACGTGAGACAATCGATAGTGTATATTTTGCAATTTTTTTCATTAAACTTTTGAGACATATATATTGCATATTGACTTAATCATTAAACTTCCATCATACAACGTTATAAATTTTTGGTTACATTGATGCAAAACAGCATTTAGCTAAAAGTTATACTCAGATTTTTATATTATATTTTGCATATATTGTTTTGAGAATTGTTTTAATCGTTTTTTTTTTTCGTATTTTGTTACTCTATGCGACAAGTACCATATGAAATAAATGTCACATGAACCACTCATAAAGGGCGCAATTTTTATTAAATTATTCAATAAAATTGTTGCCAAATTTATGTATGTACATCTGCCTATCTGGGCGTCCAGATCTGTCGACTCGATTGCCGAATATCGATCGCGGAATATGGCTGCGAAATGCCGTAGGGTAGTCGCCCGAGCCGATGACAAAGCTGAACCTTCGTGTAGCTTAATAAGGACGCCTTCCTTGTAATACATCATGTTTTACCGCCGCCGTGACACACGAGTTACGAGGTTTCCTACGCCCGTAAGAGCGCAGTTTGGTATTACCGGTGCGACGTGGTGGGATGGCTCGTAACAGTTCTCGAGGGCTGTCAAAAGTTTCCCATCGCGGCAGTAAGCCGCGGCGATTTCGCTTCCTCGCGGAAAATAATGCGCAAACGTACCGTAGCGTCGCGTCGCGGCGCGACCGCCGAGCCGCGTCGGCCGTTAACGTGCCGTTGACTCGCGATTACTCGCTAACAAAGCGCGAGAATTAATTTCGCAAAATGCACGTAGCGCGCGCGCGAGTTCGCGAGCGCGCCGCGCTCATTTTTTTCCCCCTCCTTTTTCCTACTTATTTGTTGTTTTTCCGCCATTTTTCGCTCGCGAACAAATAATTGGTTCTCGGATAATTAATCTTCGGGCGTTGCGCCGCCACGTTCGCGGCGAAATTGCCTGATTAGTGTTTTAGCGCGCGCTCGCATTAGTTCGCGGCTTGTTAAAACTGAATTACGCATTAATCGGGCGATCTCCCGCGGAACCAATAACCTTACGATTAAGGGATAACGTCCGCTTCCATTATTCCGACCGGGAAACCGCGTAAATTCGCAATTATCAAGCCCACCTGAACTTCTCTCGGTCGATTGGTAAAAATATATGAGATTCCTCGACTGGAAGCTTATTATGATTTGTATAAAGTGACATTATCGGATCCTAGTTATCAATAAATCCTAATTATTAATAAGATTCTTTTTATTCCTTATTATTAATAAAGTTCCAATTGCCACGTCACGTTAAAAGACTGAACCAATAACATTTTACACAAAACAGATAACTAATTGGAATCAGCTTAATCAAAAGCATGGAATAAATTTCTAACCAAGACTCGCTTCTCTATGAAAAAATGGAAACACCATCGCATCAAGCAAGTGTAATATTGAGAAACTCGTGCAATTAACGCTATCGGTACACGCTGCGTGTTAAAGATGCTCTTTAATTCTGATTGCGGGCATTGTAACAAGACGTAATAAGGGCTGATAGCAATCTTCCGCCGAACGCCATTAAAAGTTTACGTAGTGCTCTTGGGGAAAGCGCGCATGGGTTAAGAGTCAATTTTCCAAGAACGAGAAGTGGACTAAACAGATAACGGCATTTAATTCGACGACGTTATTACGTATTGAAGGCACAAAAGCGGAAAATAAGACAATATATCTGGCAGAGGCTGGAGAGAGTAACTCCGGACGATTAATTAATTATGGCCGCGCGAATCTCTGGATGGACGATGTCCGTTCTTCGTTCGATTTTTTTTTTTTTTTTTGAGGTCGTCAGCCACCTCCGCTGGCCAAGGCACATCATCTTCCTCCTCACTTCCGGTAGTGCATCCTGCCCCGCGTTCAGAATTAATGAGCGTCCGCCGCGGCGCCGTCACTGTCTCTCAGAGAATTAAATATAACCCGCGCGGGCGATAGAAAGGTAGAGACACGAGGAGAATGTGAGCCCACTGGCCACAGAATTAAACATTGACTCGACGGACGACTTGCAAATATTTCCGCGAGAGAAACTGCCGTCTTCTCCGCGTCGTTCGCAGTAGTCGTAGACGTAGTCGTCGTCCATGAGAGAGTATACACTACCGCTTCACTTCGATTAGGTCGACATGCAGTTCGTGAAGGGGCCCCACGTCACCGACGCGGACCGGGAGGGTCTGAAGACTACCACGCTCGGTCTGGAGTTCCGTCTGCGCCCGAAGCACTTCAAGAAGGGAGACTTGAAGATCAAATGCCTGGCGATGATAGCGACCGTATATTGGAAATCGAATGAGCTCAGCATAGAGGGTGAGAGGCCCCTGAAGATGCCGGTAATGGAGAGCAGGGAGACAAGGGCGCAAGGGCACACGCATGCCGAGCATATCCTAGGTAAAAAGGAAAGGGGAGAAAAGAAAAAAAAAAAGAGGAGAAGAAGGGAAAGAGAGAGAACCTTAGCCAAGGACCGAGGGTAGATGACGCGGCGATGACGAGGGCGGAACGCTATACTCCGCCGCGTGTAACGCTGATTTCCCCTGCGTCGTATTTTAATTCGACTACCTTTGCTGAATCTAGTGAGAGCTATAGACTGATTTTTTGTTTTAAATAAGTAGATGAATGACAAGAAAACCAAGAATTGTTCCTTAGAAATTTTACATTGTTGATATAAATGGATATCTTTTTCTCAACATTTGAAATTCTCAATATTCAAAGTTTCATACATTTCTCAGAATATAATCTGTAACATTCCGATTCTTCTCTTAACGTGCAAGGTAAAAGTATCAATTCCCGGACGCACATCTAATTCCATTTTTGTCGTTTTAGTCTTTAAATGCAAGTACACTTAAATTTTCAGCATAGAATATATTTTATGTTGAAAGTTTGAATATTCATAAGGGCCAAAACGATAAAAATATCCAGGATTAGGTAGAGTGTGCGTGCATTGATAATACTTTTACCTTAACATTCATCGAAATATCTCCTTCGATGTTAACGTTCGTCTCTCTCTTTCTCTCTCTCTCTCTCTTTTTCTCTGTCGTTGTTTAAGGACATCGCGAAAATAAGAGGATTAAATTGTACACGACGGGGCTCGACGAACGTGAGATTAAGCGATCGCTTAACCGGGTCGAATTCTATTTACTACACTTAGCGCTCGAGAGATCGGGCCAAGTGCTCCTTAAATTGTTTCGAGGCGATACAAGCACCAGCCCGTCAAGATGTTGACCGTGCTAAGTGACATCTTATTTACATTGATATCAGAAGGATCGGGACGAGGACCTGTCTAGAAGCACCATTACCCGTATCGCAGCCACGAGAGAAGGGGGATAAGAATCGCTTTCCGAGGCGAGCGAGAGGAAAAGTGACTTTCCTTTTCTTTCTTTTTTTTTTTTCTTCTCTTCAATACGCGTTCCACGTCGTTAATATTGATTAGAAGTCCGTAAAAAGGCATAGGAGGCTTTGTGGCTGCGTGAGAAGGGTTCAGTCGCCGAAATAATGGGTTCCTGGCCCTTTCAATGTTAACTCCTGCAACTCGTGACGCGCGGATAGTTCAGCAACTCAACATCATTTTGCCGATACGCTGTGTTGGCTCTACCATAGCACGAAAGCCAAAGTACAAACACGTAACTCGTTTCGCAACAAAGCACAAGTTTTTAGAAGCGCGGCTAAGGAAGCGCTAAGGAATTTGAAGCTTTTTGCCAGGCGCCGGACGCGCCAAGAGGCGCGCGATCGCAAGATTAAGAATCCAATTTCGCGCAACGAATTCCTGTCAATCCCTTTTAATTCGGCCATTTCGTTATCTTCTTCTTCTTCTTCTCCTCCTTCTTCTTTCCTCTTTCCTCTTTTTGCGACGCGCTTATAAGCGCGAAATCGTTTCGGCTAAACTCGCCTAACTAAGCTTCAATTTGAGCGCAAAGTTTAAACTCTAAATTCTCCCTGAATATTTATGAAAGGTCTCTCCCTTCTTCTTCGTTTTTTTCTTTACGCGAGGCACGCGCCGTGCAGCACTTTCATTCTCCTTTTTCTTTCTTTTTCCAGCGAGCGGAAGTATAGCGTTAGGACCGTGTGCCGTGCTGATCGTCGCGGGATTACTGATGCCGCGGTAAGGACCGAGGGTACACCTCCGCCCTCCGCCCTCTGTGCTCATCTTCTAAGGCCTGGAAGCCACCCTCGTGTGACATTATTATGTAATAAATTACCCACGTTGTTTATATTTTTTATAATTGCAATTAGTGGAGTTAGAGACCACATAACCGTAGGCAGACGACACACTATCAATACGTTATCATGGTAGACACCTCGATCGAACGCGAGGAGTTTCCGTTTCCTTCGCGAGCGAGGAGGCGCTGCTGATCTGTCCCTCTTTTTTTCTCCCGTTCGTCGGAAATTCCCACGTTAATTTTCGCGTTGTGCGTTAAATTACGCGTAT